>NC_056726.1:1447297699-1447305199 GCF_019279795.1 Protopterus annectens
GGTACATGGTCAATAGCCATGAATAAAAACTGTGACCTGGGTTTAACGCTATATGTTTTGCAAGTGCATTGTCGCTCTTGTTGTTTTTAATAGCGTATAGATGTTCATAAATGCGGTCTCTTAACCGACGGTCCGTTTTACCAATGTAAAACGCGTGGCAACAATTACAGGTTGCAATATATACTATGGACCTACTCTCACAGTTTAACGTGAAGCGTATATGATATTTTTTGTCCCTGATGGTAAAAGTTTCACCCCCTCTAATCACATTACAGTATTTACAAAAACCACATTTGAACATGAGTTTTTGCTAAAAGTGGTAATGAAGCTCAAAGAGTAATCAACTTCCTCACCTATTACTGTACTTAATCCTGTCTCAATGGTTGATAACTCAGTCCTAACTGAAATGCCATTAACTGTCAGGTCCCCAGTAATCGGTTTATCTCTAGAGGCATTTTAACTATCATTCGAAAAAATTGGCACCTGATAGCTTCAAACGCTGGACTCGTTGAAAAACTAGGAGACAAACCAAGGTTTATATTTAAGAGATCAAATAACCTAAAAGAACTTGTACAAAGGGATGGTTCTTTATGTGACTTCTATAGGAAAAAGGGCATGTTCAAATGTGGTTTTTGTAAATACTGTAATGTGATTAGAGGGGGTGAAACTTTTACCATCAGGGACAAAAATATCATATCGTTCACGTTAAACTGTGAGAGTAGGTCCATAGTATATATTGCAACCTGTAATTGTTGCCACGCGTTTTACATTGAAAGCGGACCGTCGTTAAGAGACGCGTTATGAACATCTATACGCTATTAAAAACAACAAGAGCGACAATGCACTTGCAAAACATATAGCGTTAAACCCAGGTCACAGTTTTTTATTCATGGCTATTGACCATGTACCACTGAGGGTTAGGGGAGGTCCTTTTTCAGTGATTCTAGAAAACAGGGAGTTAGAATGGCAGTTACGCCTGGACGCATTTAGAGATCCAGGCTTGAACAGCAACTGCAATATTGCCCCTGTCTTAAAGTTAAAATGTTACCTTAGGTAATCTCCAACACTTACTTTGACATTCTTATGTATTACTATTTTTTAACTACACACTTTTAGGTTTTAACTTATTGTGAAAAACAGGTTAAAAATTGGTGACATTTTTTCCTTTCAGATAAATGTATTGGAAACAGTTAGATGTTATAATATTGTACACTATGAGTAACCTGTATACTAATTAGGTTTTAGTGTAACGTAGTTATACATTTTTCATTTTTTATTATGAAGGGTTATCCTTCTTATAGATTGTCAAACTACTGGTTTCATGTTGTGCCATTTTTCTAGATGTAATTATAAGGTATTGCCCCTTTTATAAACGTAGGCAGTCGTTTTGATCTATTGTAAATGTACGCTTCACAGTATAGTTGGTCTTATACACAACAGAGTTGTTAAACAAAATTATTTGTATTTAGTACAACTTTTTAGAAAAGTTTTATTATTAATATTATTTTAGGATTTGCAGAAAGTGTTTAATACAAGTTAGTTTTGCATGGGTTTTGTCAAAACAGATTTTGTTATAGGTTTTGTGCACTTGTGTTTTTAAAAAATGTTCGCTGCTTGGAGGGAATCTTGTGACATCATTTCCTCTTAGTTCTTTTAAAAGTAAAGTGATGTTTGAATACATTGTTTTTTTGCCTGTGAAAAAGCTGCGGGTTTCCGTGGCGAAAACGTCTAAGTTAAATAAAACATGTTTGGATTTTTACCGTTGTTTGGGTCCTGCTTGCTGACAAGGAACTCGCTTTGAAGGTTTATTAGTTTGTTTTCTTTTTTCTGCTTCGTTTGTGGCATTTTTCATTATATATCAAAAACACCTGGCATCTTAACAGGGGCATGTACCTGTTTATATCCACTGTATGAGAGTAATGTTTCACACTTGTCCCTACCTTAGGCCGTTTGTCCCCCCATTTTGTTGGTCTCTGTCCAGAAATCGTGCACTGACAGGTTGTGAGGTATGCTACAGGAATATTACATTCTCTTCAGATAGGCCCCTGTGGTGGCCACTGTAATGCAATGCAGTTGACCCCAGCACAAGTGAACATGCACATAAAGGAATATGGCTATGAGTGCCTGTTGTGTGCATGGTACATTGCATAGCCTTCACATGCCTGAGGTATTGGCAAACCACAACAGAGCAATTCCCTACTTACCAGCTTCAGGCTGCCATCCCACATGCAGACAAGAGGGACCTAGGTAGTTGTGGTAGAGAAGTATTGTCAGCAGTCTCGCATGTGGCATTGGTACAGGATGGATGTAGCATGTCTGCACATTTACAGTAAAACCCCCAATACTACACAATTTGCTGTCCTTCACCATAGATGTGCACTTTTGTGCATTAGAAAACCCCATCCACAACTGCAGTCTGACCTGATACATGCTCATAGATACTCTACAAATACAAGTATATCTGCTACACTAGTCTAGTAATCTCCACTGGGGCCTTACCTGCATGCTCCTCATCCATTGTCTGGGTGCCACCCACCTCCATCATGTGGGGGGTCTGTACCCTGATGTTGTACTGGGATGGGTATCCCAAGGTTGCCAATGAGCTCCTCCATGGGTGTCAGTGGGGGTTGCATGGCTGGGCCCCCATCTGTGGCTGTGCAGTCCCTGGCCACTCCAGCATCCCTTTGCCAGGCATGGCGTATGAGGTCATTTGCACAATGCTGGATCTGCTCATATGTATATGCATGCAGACCAACATCATTCACCCTGTGAAAAAGGTCATCCCACAGGTCAGTCCTCTCCTGCAGATGTTGCTGGCTCTGGCCAAACATTATGGCATGGTTCTTTAGTATGGCTTCTATGATTATATTTGTCTCAGCCACTGAGAAAGTTGACCTTTTCTGATGCGACATTGCACCTGGAAGACATAAAAAGGGAAACACATCACTGGATCTCATACATTTGACAACAGTATGTGTAGACCCTGCACATCTACATTGAATACCTTTAGCCACCACTCACAATCACACCATACCACTGTAATGTATCAGCACTGTATCAGCTTGCATTGCACTCATGGTCCTGATGTGCTATATTCCCCCAATGAGGGCTAGTTAATTTCATAATCCTCTATTGCTCATTCATGTCTGTGTAGAGAGATGACATTAGCCATCTTCCATGTGGATGGGGTGTGGATGGTGCTGAGGCTTGGTGTGACTACAGTGTGGAATGGATCTGGGAGCATATGCCTGAGTTCATGTAGGAAGTGGACAGGGATGTTATTATGTCCCATGGATACTTACGTTTGTTGCCTTTCAGTAGGCAATATATACCTGCTCACTAGTGATGAGGGGAGGGGTGTGGGTGCTGTGCATATCCACCTATACTGATGCTGAGCCAGGGGGTGATGTTTGCCCTAAACCTATCTGCAGCAGGTTGGCTATAGCTATTTTGTGTGTGTATGTGGTCTGAATGACCACCATTACAAGGTGAGTTGGTTTGTTGCCTCTGAGCTTACAGACAAATGTGAAGATGTCCTTGTGATTAGCCTTGGTGGGTGTGTCCAATTTGTACTCATAGTTAGCCTTACAGTACTCCATCTGTGACCTTATATGCTTGATCAAACAAAGGCTGACTTGATGCCAAGTTGGTACCTGCTCCTAATTTGCCCTGTTCAGCCAATATAGGGACCAAGTCTCTGGTTTGTGTATTGCTGCTGTCCAGCAAAGGGGATTACTCTACTTTGGTGGAGGCAGGTTTTCCAAACCGAGTCCATACAGCTATGTTGGTGTTCATAAAGCTGTTTGTAGTAGGCATAGACATGCAGTCATAACACAGTTGGACACCTCTTCAATTTCAAACAGATAATCATGCTTATTGTAGTACCCATGGCTGTGTCAGGGCAATGCAACAACCAATAGCTGTAGAAATATCACTCTGTTGGATGCACAGTAACTAAGATTAACATGTGTACAACATGTACAGCTTATTTAACTGACATTTTGCATCCCATGTCTGTTGTTATGAGGTGACCAGATACACCTGCTCAGTCTGACGTGCACAGGTAATACCTGATATACATTTCTTTTCGATGTCAGTATGGCACACTGTATTCACACTCTTGCTGCCTAGTCATCCCTCTCAACCCGTTAGAGCAGGACATCTGTAGGATGCCACACATACATGGGGGGGCAGTGGGACAAACTTAGTGACACTGTCATAATATTGCTGTAACACACTTGAGTCATTCGATAGCACAGTAGCCTTTTCATTGACAGACATACACTGGAGGATGTCCAACACTCATATGGCAGGAAGAGAGTAAAAAGGATAGGAGTGTGGTAGTGAGGGTAAGAACTTTTAATCGTGCCAGTAAGACTGATATATGGACAGAGCTTGCTGATATGATGGCCAGAGGAAGGTGAATATATTGTGTGTGCAAGAGACCAGATGGAAGGGGAGTACAGCCAGGTGCATTGGAGGCAGGTCATAATTGTGCTATCAGTGTGTGGATGCGTGGGGAAAGGGGGTAGGGGTTACCCTGAAGGAACAGTATGCCAAGAGTGTTTTAGAGGATGACATGAGTGTCTGATAAGAGTGATGTTTATGAATCTGGAACTTGATGGTGTAATGATGAATGTTGTTAGTGCATATGCTATGCAGGTTGTTTGTGCGATGGATGAGAAAGAGAAATGTGAAGTCAACTGGATGATGTGGTGATGACTGCACCCAAGGGTGAGAGAGTGGTGATTGCAGCAGATTTCAATGGCCATGTTGGTGAAGGCAACAGAGGGGATCAAGAAGGGAAGGGTATGTATGGTATTAAGCAAAGGAATGCAGATGGTGAGATGATAGTGAATTTTGCAAAAAGGATGGGCATGGCTGTGGTGAATATATACTATAACAACAGGGAGGAGCACAGGATGACATACAAGAGTGGAAGGAGATGCACACAGATGGAATGTATCCAAAGTTGGAGGGACAGTTTTGAAGGAGATTGGAGACTGTAAAGTGGTGACAGGGAAAGTGTAGTTAGGCAGCAGAGACTGTTGATCTGTAACATGACAATGATCAAGAAGAGGAGGAGTGTGAGGGCAACACCAAGGATCAAATGGAGGGAACTGGAAAAAGGTGATTGTGAGGTGGAATTCAGGGAAGAGTTAAGACAGGCACTGGGTGGCAGTGACAATTTATCAAATATCTGGGAAAGTACAGCAGAGCTAGTAAGGGAGATGGCTAGAAAAGTGTTTGGTGTGACATGTGGATGGGGGAAGGAGTACAAGGACACCTGGTGGTGGACTGAGGAAGTACAGGACAGTACACAGAGAAAGATGTTGGTGCTGAAGGAGTGAGATTATCAGAGAGATGAGGAAACTAGACAGGAGTATAAGCAGATGAGGTGCATGGCAATGAGAGAGCAGTGGCATAGGCTAAGGATGAGGTATATGAAGACTTGTATGACAGGTTGGACACTAAGGAGGGATGAAAGGACTTGTACTGGTTGGCTAGACAGAGGGACTGAGCTAGGAAAGATGTGCAGCAGATAAGAGTGATAAAGGATAATGAGGGGAACGTATCCACAAGGGAGGAGAATGTGTTGAGCAGATGGACAGAGTATTTTCAGAGGCTGATTAATGAAGAGAATGAGAGATAGAGATGGTTGGATGATGTGGGTATGGTGAATCAGGAAGTGCAATGGCTTACCAAGGAGGAAGTAATGATAGCTATGAAGAGGACGAATACTGGAAAGCCTGTTGGTCTACATAACATACCTGTGGTAGCATGGAGGTGTTTAGGGGCAATGGCTGTGGTGTTTTTAAACAAATTGTTTAATGATATCTTGGAAAGTGAGAGGTTGCATCTGGAGTGGAGAGAAAGTGTTTGTGTACCGTTTTAAGAATAAGGTTGATGTGCAGATCTGTAGTAACTACAGAGGGATAACATTAATCAGTCACAACATGAAGTCATGGGAAAGAGTAGTGGAAGCTAGGTTAAGCAAGGAGGTGATGAGTTGTGGTCAGCAGTATGTTTTCATGCCAGGTAAGAGTACTACAGATGTGATGTTTTCTCTGAGACTGTTGATGGAGTAGTACAGATAAGGTCAGGAGTTGCCTTGTGTCTTTCTTGATGTAAAGAATGCATATGACAGGGTGCCTAGAAAGGAGTTGCGGTATTGTATGAGGAAGTCATGAGTGGCAGAGATATATGTAAAACTGGTACAGGATATGTATAAGGTTGGTGTGACAGTGGTGAGGTCTGCGGTGGGAGTGACATCTGTTTAAGGTGGAGGTGGGATGACATCAAGGATCAGCTGTGAGCACTTTCTTATTTGCAATGGTGATGGACAGGTTGACAGACAAGATCATACAGGCATCTCCATTGACTATGATGTTTGCAGATGACATTGTGATCTGTACTGAGAGTAGGGTACAGATTTAGGAGACCCTCTAGAGGTGGAGATATGCTCTAGAGAGGAGAGGAATAGGTCAGCAGGACTAAGACAGAATATCTGTGTGTGAATGAAAGATAAGGCAGCGGAATGTTAAGGATGCAGGGAGTAGAGTTGGATGAGTTTAAATGAGTGGGATCAACATTTCATAGTAATGATGACTGTGGAGGACAGGTGAAGAACAGAGTACAGGCAAGATGGGGAGGGTGGAGAAGAGTTTCAGTAGTGATTTGTGGCAGATGAGTGCCAGTAAAAGTGAAAGGGAAGGTCTACAACAGGGTAGTGAGACCATCTATATTATATGGGTTGGAGACAGTATCATTGACAAAAAGACAGGAGTCAGAGCTGGACATGGCAGAATTACAGATGTTAGGATTTACACTGGTTGTGGTGAGAGTGGACAGGATCAATGTGTATATGACAGGGTCAGCCCTTGTTGGACAGTTTTGAGACAAAGCCAGATAGGGAAGATTACATCGGTTTGGACATATGCTGCACAGGGATACTGAGTATATTGGGAAAAAGATGATAAGGATGAAGCTGCCAGGTAAGAGGAAAAGAGGAAGGCCTCAGATAAGGTTTCTGCATGTGGTGAGAGAGGACATGCTGTTGGTTGGTGTGACAGAGCAGGATGCAGAGAACAGGCAGAAATGGCAACAGATGATTCACTGTGGCAACCCCTAACGGGAACAGCCAGAAGAAAAAGAAGGAGATGTTGTAATGTCATTCTTCACAGATTTGCCAATGATTAACCAGGCATAACACAACTGTTTGAGTAAATGACTACAAATATAAGGAAAACATATGGTCAGTGCCTGGACAGTTTAATGGTATGAGCTCAGTATATCACATGCAGTTCAACACACACTTGTGCAACAGTATTTTATATGCAAATAACATGTATAGGTCTCTTACATTTCTGAGAAAACCAAGTATGTCATAGTTGTATTCACAAGTAAGAGATGGATATGTATGACATCCCAGTAGCTGGCCTAGCATTGTCACAGTCAGTATTGTTCAACACACACTGTAGCAGTAGTCATATGTGAGCC
>NC_056726.1:1447310199-1447485199 GCF_019279795.1 Protopterus annectens
ACATAATGGCATACATTTCAGTTTCAGACATGTATCCTTCTGAACATTAATGCTAGTGGATAATCTGTTTTCTCTCAAAATTTTGTCTGCCCTCTGTGCAGATGGGATGACACCGGTGGTCAGGCTATGGTTGACTACACTGCAGAATGGGTCTGAGAGCCCATGCCTGTGTTCATGTTGGATGCAGCTAGGAATGGTATCAGCCCTATGGAGACCTCTATGTGTTGCCTTTGAGAGGGCATTACAGACCTGCTTCCTGATCATGAAGGGAGGGGGACAGGTGCTCTACATGAACATGTGTACCTATGGGGACAGGGGAGTGATGTTTACACTTCACCTGTCTGCAGCCAATTGCCTATATCCATGGCATATGTGTATGTGACATTATTGACCATCACTACAGAACAGTTATGTGTGTTGCCTCTGGAATTATAACACACATCTGAAAGGCCTAGTGGTTGGCCTTAGTGGATGTCTCCAGTTTGCACTCACAGACAGATTTAGAGTACATCACCTGTGATCTTATTTCCTTGTGCAGAACAAGTTGACATGGCTTCCAATGAGGCACGTGTTCCTTGTTGGCCCGTTCTGTGATTATTTCCAACTATGATGGTAGTTGTGTATTGCTGCTGTCCACCAAAGGTGTTCAGCCTACCTTGAGGGGGTTGGTGTTTTCCTATTGTGTATTGCTGAGACCATAAAACTATGTAGGTGCCCACATATTATTGTGGTGTGGGCCTAGACACTGCTGCTAGTTCCAACATATGGGATGCCCTTCATGTGGGCCTTGCACATTTTCCTTGCCTGTGCAGGGGACATTTTGGAAGTTTGGGGGCTACAGATTCACAGACAGTAGGTGGAAATACCTCACAGGACAGGACATGTGGAGACAGCCCAACAACATTGGGGATAAAGCTACAGAACTGGGTACAGATTGTATGTCATTAGTGCTGTTATACACCTGGAAGGTTGCTAGATTGACAAGGTTCGTCTGGACATACATTTACTGGGTGACTTGACTTATGACAGTGATATGCTTCTGACATACCTTTCATCTGGCATGTTGACCAAAGACTGGCCAGTTGTTTGCCTGTTATGTTTGGTCCGTTCCTCGAAGAATGTCTATTTTTGTGGGGTTGCTAGGATAATGTGAGAATTTTAGTCAGTAACTTTTGACATCCATTGGTGTTCCAGACATCATATCCTTAAGGGATGTTATGTTACAACAACACATGTAACACCACCTACTGTTTCAGTTCGTAACACCATTATGTGTGATATGTCCCTCTTTCCAGCTCCCTGTCACACAAGCAAGTCACGCATTGTCCAGATGTCCTGAGCTACAAGGCGCAAAGGTATAGTATATCATTAATTACTAACTGCACTACAGTTATCATTCCAATGACCTGGGAGACTCCTGGTCATGGAATGCAGCAATGGCCAGGATTATAGTTCCACACCCTGGTAATTCTGTGGAAATCGGTACATATGACAGTTATGTATGTCTGACCATTGTGAACAGACTGGCAAGATTGTGTAACAGTGTTGTGTGTAGATGTTTGTTGGGCTGGGTAGGGAGAGTAGCAGATGTGAGTTCCATACATCCTTTACCTACCTGACTCTGCATGCTGTTACAGCTGCTGGCAGTCTATGAGATATGTATGCTTGCAGGGGCTAACTGTGAAATGTCCTGTAACACCTCACTATTCCCAGTACACTGTTAATTGGGCCAGTATATGTCGGTGTATTGTCTGACTGGCAATCAGGATATGTTTGTTCAGACAGTCGTTCTACTCTAGAGTTCATTTTGGGTACTGGTATGTTGCGGTGACTGTGGTGTGAATGTTTTTGGGTGGACATTTTTGCACTACTCTCTGCTTTTTACTGCAGTTCCATCCCTGTGGTGCATGCTGTATTTGAATATACATGGGTAATTGCTCAGAGGTAATGTGGGGGAGTGTCATGTTGGTCTTACTGCACTTCATAAGGTCTTGGGTGTCATGTTTTTTAGCTGTCAGGGGATTCCCATTCTGTTACACCACTGCGACTGTAGTCATACCTCTACACTATCCGAGGCTTAGACACTGTCCAGATTCATGGCTCATATGTTTGGTCTCTTCCCCAGACAGTTGTTGTCCTTGGCTAATCAGTAGGATACTCTGGAGAATGTAATAAGTAAATGCTAACATCCATTGTGTTACTGACTTCATATCCCCCAAAAAAGATATGTTACAACAAAGCCGGTAACACCAGCAACTGTCTACATTTATAACAGCAATATGTCCAATATAATATAATATACCCCTGTGTTTGGGCCTCTGTCCCCTAATTATGTCAGGCTTTGTCCATATGTCATGCACTAAGAGGTTCAGAGGTATGTAGTATCATTATTTATTAAATTCATTCCTGCTACCATCCCAGTGATGCCATAGACCCCTAGACATGTAACAAGGAAGCAGCCATACATATGAATCCTGTGCCTATACATTCTGTGGGAAACTGTACATTTGAGAGGTCTGTGTATGCCTGCCTATTTTTAAAAGACTGTCAGGATTGTGAAGCAGTGTAGTGTATACATGTTATTTGGGCTGTGTAGGGAGAGGGTACATGTGAGTGCTGTGGGCCCTTTCTAACTGACTGTACATGCTGCTCCTGTTTCTGGTTTCCTATTGCCTGTATATGTTTGTACATGCAGACCATCCCAGGCATGTCCCATAACACCTCAAGATTCCCACTACACTGTGACTTGGGTTAGTATATGTAGGGGTAATGTGTGAGTGGAAGCTGACACCACAAATGTCGAAAAAATCCACCAGTTGGTCTTTATTATAAAAACAAGTACAAAAATCACGTATCACAAGCGCTTTCGCTAGGATGTTCCTAGCTTTCTCAAGTTCATAAACCATTAGGTACAGTCTTAGGCAATGGGTTATTTGCCTAGGTGCATTTTTCCCTGTTTATTTCTCTCTTTATGTTTTCTTCCTCTGTCTTTCTTCTGCCTTTCTTCTGGTTTTATTTTTTCATCTGTACATCTACTCTTTAGGTGTTTTTGGCAAGTCCATTTTGTGACTTTTATTCACAAGCATGTAATTTTATTCAAGTTTTGACAATGTAATAGGAGTAAAGTAGAAAATGTCCTGTATTTAGTAAAAGAAAAATTTTTTATGTGCAAAAATTAAGTAGATATTAACACATTTTTTTAATGTTTAACAGGAAACACATTGTTTGTTAACAAGTGGTTTTAATCGTATATAATGAGTTGTGGCACACACTTGAGTTTGAGTATACCTTTTAGCAGGTAGCTCTTTTAACAAAATGAATGGCATTAATTAGTTTTCAATTAGTTTTTAATTGGTTCATAATTGTTTAATTCACTGCAAGCAGCTATTTAAGCTGATGTTCTGGAATGGTTTATGAACTTGAGAAAGCTAGGAACATCCTAGCGAAAGCGCTTGTGATACGTGATTTTTGTACTTGTTTTTATAATAAAGACCAACTTGTGGATTTTTTCGACATTTGTGGTGTCAGCTTCCAGGTCGTTCCTTTGTTCCTGGTCCTATCCTTTGGTTTTTGCTGTAATGTGTGAGTGGCAAATGGGATATTGTTGCTCACACAGTCATTATACTGTAGTGTTCAGTTTGCTTACTGGTATGTCGCTGTGACTGTGGTGCAATTGGTTGAGAATTTGCACTTTCATGCTAGTGTCTGTTTTCCAATAGTGTTACATCCCTGTAGTGCCTGTTATATTTGCTAATGCACGTGTACAGCCCCAGAGCTAGACATGGATACTGTTATGTCAGTCTGATTGTAGTTTGGACATTGCTCGGTAGCTCAGTGTAGTTTCCCTAATGTTGTGTTATGGCCACATATTCATAGTATGTCCTGTTATCTGGATGATATCTTTGGTCTGGTCCCCATAACTGTTGTGTATTCCTGACACGTCTGTGGGATGATGTGAGGATTGAGGTTACTAACTAATGAGAAGCAATTGAGTCACGGAATTGTGATATTTCAGTCAATATATTTTAGGACATACAGTGTTACTACATCAACTTTTTCAGCTTATCTATTCACGTATTTTGGTTATGTCCCTATTTGCAGGCCTTTGTCCCCCCACTTTTGTCAGGCTTGGTCCAGATTCATTGCACTAAGGCATTCTGAGCATACCTCTCCACTGCCAGGATTTTTACAGAATGTCAGGATGTTTGGCCCATACTTTTGTTCAGTTCCACAATTTATTTGTATTTGTCTGGTAAATCATGATGATGATCCAAGGCTTTATGTCAGTAAATAATGACATAACATTTCGGTTTCCATCCTCATATACTTCAGTAATTATCTGATGAAACACACCCTGTTGCTGAAGCAAATGTCTTCAGTTGTAACAGCAATATTTGAAATATGTCCCTATATATGTGGCCCATTACACCCCTTATACACCGCAAAATGCATCAACAGCCACTTTGGTAAAATCTCAATTCCCACTAAGTACCACATCGATGGGAGCCCACTGAACATTGTAGGCATTAAAGAAATCTGGGGACACAGGTTGACAGCAACTTCTCCTTTACCCATAACATTGCCACTGTGTTCAGGAAATCCTTCTATGTGGCACATCTCATTACCAAGGGTTTTGCATCCAGGAAGAAAAAAGTCATCATCTCTGTGTACTCTTCCTCATTAGACAAATCATCAAGTATAATGGCCCATTTGGCATGTGCCACACTAGACATCTGCAACAGCTTGGGAGGCCACAGAAGTACCTCACAATGAGGATCCTAGGGGCATTAAACACATGTCCTACACAGACAGACTCAAGACTCCAGCTATTCTCTGTCTCATATCACCTACTTGGAGACAATCTTTGCTTGACTTGGAAAGTCATGGCTGCCCTAGCTTTTTTTACAAATGCTACATGTAAGGACATCCCAATCTCTCTGCAACACATACTGCAGGGACCACAACCTCATTACCACAATCAACACAACATGCTGGAGGGACAGGTTCCTCACCCAGAGACTGCAGATGTACTGGAATGGACTTCCCATACATGTCATGCAAAGCACATAGATGACCCTGTTCCAGAGAGATCTTGATGAGTGGATGGGTAATAGAACCTTCACCTCAGGGATCACTCCAGTGGCTCTACTTGATGGCGGCACTGGGAACTAATGTCAGGTGCCACAATGACAGGGCACTTCTATGAGTTAGGCTTGTAATGGCTCCAGGGCCATTAGCCTAGTACACACCTATGAACCTATAAGTGGAGTGACATCAGCATAACTGATAAAGTAGCCCAATGGATGGGTAACTTATCAAAATACTTCTTCCTACAAACATTTCCTAGATCTGAGAGTAGAACCCCTGCCTATCTAGGTATTTGTACTATAATGTTACACAGTTATTGCATGCACTACAGAGCTTACTGGGCTGATAATGGGCCAAAGGTGCTGATAAGGGGAATGACATCAGCAGGACTGATAAACTAGGCCAGTGGGTGGGTAACTTATCAAATCATTTCTTCCTACAAGCATACACACTTTCACTCCCACACACATATTTGCCACATCTGAAAGTAGCACCCCTGCCTATCTATCCATTTGTATTATAGGGTTACACATTTATCACACCTGCTACAGAACTTACTGGGCTGGCAACTGGCCAAAGGCACTAATAAGGGGAATGACATCAGCAGGAGTGATAAAGTAGGGCAGAGGGTGGGAGACTTATCAAAATACTTCTTCTTACAAACATCTACAAACACCCATTTGCCAGATCTGAGATTAGAATCCCAGTCTACCTAGTGAGTTGTACTATAGTGTTACACAGTTATCACACATGCTACAGAACTTACTGGGCTGACAGCTGGCCAAATGTTCCAATAAGGGGAATGACATCAGCAAGACAGATAAAATGGGGCACTGGGAAGAGTTGTGGGTGAGAATGGCCTAAAACTGTTTCACCTACAAACAAACACACACTCCATCACTCTCACACACATGCACACACGCACACACACAGACACACACACAGACACACACACAGACACACACACAGACACACACACACAGCTGTCAGTATTGAGATTAGAACCCCTACCTATCTAGTTATTTATACCACAGTGTTACACAGTTATTGCACATGCTACAGAGCTTATAGGGGTGATTGGTGTCCAATGGTACTTCTAAGGTGAAGGAAAGCAGCAGATCTTGTGAAGTAGGGCAATGTGAAGTGTACTGAGTGGGAAAAGTCTCCTAATACTTGGAAATATGGACACACACACACACACACACACACACACACACACACACACACACACACACACACACACACACACACACACACACCGAGACAGCTAATGTGATATTATAAGCTCAACCTCGGTATTGTTACACAATGGGGCTCACCTTTTATGCTGGCACGTGCAACTGTTTACAATTGGTATGCCACTGTCCACAGCAGGACATCACTGTATGCCATTCAAGGTATCCATGCGTGTGACTTACTCTGTGTCCCCCTGTGTCTCTCTCCGTATCACTGTCTGTCTCTTAGTTCCCCACATATATGTCTGTGTATGCTTGACATATGTTGTTATCTGTTGCCCATATATATGTGTGTTTATCTCATGTAACAGATGCAGATATATCACATATGGGCCACCTACAGCTAGCTGAGGGTAATCCTGTCTGATGTGTGTGTATGGGGACAGTTGAGGTGTACATAGCTGTCTGTATGCACTGACATTTATACACAATACAGTCATATATTCTGATGTGGGTTCCAACATATCCTGTGATTCTGTAAGTGTAGGAACATGCCCAGTGTGACCTTTTATAGTTAGGGTGGGACTCCATTTCAGAGATAGATGTACTCCAGTGCAGGGTTTTGTGTGCTACAGCCATACATCTCAGGAGTACACAGGGCTTTCCTCTGGGTACTTGATTTCTTTAGCAAACATTTTCTGACAAATCTGTAGTCTAAAACTGCAATATATCGTATTATTACCTAGTGCCAGACATCCTCAGATCATCACAGTGCTTTACCAGAGGAATATTAGTTGTATGATGCATAGACCAATATTATAAGGGCCGCTATGTATACTGAACACCAAAACAGAAGTGAATAGAACCTTGTCCACCATGGCTGGATACAAATGTTTTATTTAAAATACCAAAACGTAAGCACTTTCACAGTCTCTGACTGCTTCCTCAGAAAACTTTAAACAACTAAATCACATTCTTTATACAGTTAAAAATCAATTAACATGTAATTGATAGCAATTAATGTATTTAAAGTGTCCCTTACAATTTGTTACTAAAAAACATCTAATACTTAATTTACAACCTTGTTTATTAAAAAACTTTAAAAACATGTATTCACGTTTGTCTACACATTTTAAAGTGCTGTGCATATGTGTGTTAATGCCTGAGTGCTCTAGCTTTCAAGAATGGTTTCAATGATACTGCTTCATTTATACCTGGTGGTATATCTGCATTAAGTTTAATGATCTGCCTCTGCTGTGCAGTGTTCAGGCAGAACTGGAACATCTTGACAGTAGTAGATGAGCTTAGAGAAGTATTGGAGGACACTCCACTGTTCTCCTTTAAAAACAAAAAATGTCTTAACAGTTATGTTATAAAACACAAACAATTCGGCCACCTATTGCATCTTCCAGACTAGGAACTTACATGTGCAGAAATTGTGCAGCATGCAAATTCATACATTCTTGCACTACTTTTACATATACATACAGTTGGACAGTAATTCATGCGAATTGCTATGCTGACTGTCGAACCAAGAATGTTGTGTATTTTAGTTTTTGCGTGAGATGCATGGTCTTCTATACAGGGAAGACAAATAGAATGTTTAAGGACTGTATATGAGAATACAATAGATACATCATTAATGGAAAGAACAGTGCATTGGCCAAGCATGTTGAGGCAGAAGAGAGAGACCACACTTTCAATTTTTTTGTTCTAGAGGTAATCAGAAAAGAGATAAGGGGGTGATGTGAGAAATAGGACTGAAGCAGCTGAGCAGAGGTGGATCATTAAACTTAATGCAGACACACCACCAGGTATAAATGAAGCAGTATCATTGAAACCATTCTTAAAAGCTAGGGTACACAGACATTAACACACATATGCACAGCACTTTACAATGTGTAGACAAATGTGAATACATTTTTTAAAAATACGTTTTTTAATAAACAAGGTTATAAATTAAGTATTAGATGTTTTTTTAGTAGCAAAGTGTAAGGGACACTTTAAATGCCCTAATTGCTATCAATTACTTGTTAATTGATTTTTAACTGTATAAAGAATGTGCTTTAGTTGTTTAAAGTTGTCTGAGGAAACAGTCATAGAGATTGTGAAAGTGCTTACGTTTTGGTATTTTAAATAAAGCATTTGTATCCAGCCATGGTGGACAAGGTTCTATTTACTTCTGTTTTGGTGTTCTGCTTCTTTTGAAGCCTGTCCTTTATCCAGAACTCTTGCTGTTTTGTATTTTACAGCTATGTATATTCTTGCCCAACAAGGCCATTTCTTAGATGTGGCTGCAGCCAGTGTAATAATGACACACAGCTGTGCAAACAGTCCAGCAACCTGGTGATATACTGGCTGGGGAGCTCCTGCTTGTGTGGTATCTTTCTAACCTGAGATGTCATAGCCTTGTGTGTGCATACCTCTAAGCTGCACATTTTTTGGCAGGTTGTCCAGGTGTTTGGCTAGAGGTTTCATCCTTTCTACATAAACTTGTGTTTTTTATGGCAAGTTAGTTACATATAATTGAAGTGTGATGTTACAAACTAATACAGACATTAGTGTTTCAGAATACATAAACTTCAGACAATTCCCGCTACTGCAAACCCCACACCTACCAACTTTCTCATTATGTAAGGGTGATCTTTACAACACAATCCCTGCTGCTACTATTGATAAAACCCCTGAAGATGTTTCTGATAGTTTTAACCAATTCTTTACTGAGACAATTCAAGCCCTAGCTAGCCAACTACCTCCTAGCTCCCCTGGTCCTGAAAGTAGCACCCCTAGAAACCTACTTGCGTTCAGCTTCCAACCAGTCACCACTTCACTTATCCGTACCTTGATCAAAAAATTAAAACCCACTACACTTTCTGCAGATCAACTCCCTGCCGAGTACCTACAAAAATCAGCTGATGCTATTGCTTACCCCGTCTCAATACTAATCAATCGAACCATAGTAGAAGCTAAAATTCCCACCATCTGGAAAATATCCTATGTAATCCCACTTCACAAAGGAGGCAGCTCTACTGAATTCTCCAATTATAGGCCAATAGCTATACTCTCTCCACTTGCAAAGATTATGGAAAAATGTATTCATAGACAATTCATGCACCACCTAATCCAAAACCGCCTTATGGCAGACACTCAGCATGGCTTCCGTCCTCATCACAGCACTACTTCAGCCCTCCTAGCCTTTACTAACACCATAAACCATAATCGCAACAATAATTATATATCCTCAGCCCTCTTTTTGGATCTTTCCAAGGCATTCGATATGGTTGATCACCAACTTTTAATCCACACCCTGCAAACATTCTGTCTAGATATTGGAGCCCTCTCCAATGGTTTCAATCCTACCTGAATGGTCGACAGCAGGCTGTCCTCTGGCAGAACAAACTCTCTAACCTTCTACCTAACACCCTCGGAGTACCACAAGGCTCTGTACTAGGGCCCTTGCTGTTCTCCATCTTCATTAACGACCTTTATACTGTCATCCCAAAAGTCAGATGTATCCAATATGCTGATGACTCTACTCTGATTTGCTCAGCCACATCTCCAGTAGAGTTATGGTCAGCTACCCAGACCACCTTTAATACAATAGAAAACTGGCTTTCTGAACATCGTCTGATCCTAAATCCCCAAAAAACTAAAATGCTGTTATTTTCACCAACACGTAGGTCTACCGCTTTCACCTTTACCATAAAATCAAATGATGGCACAATAATCTCCTGACCCATCTACAAAACTATTAGGTGTCATCATAGACAATAATCTCAAATTTGACCTACATGTTAACCAAACTATCAAAACCATCAATAAAAACTAGAGTCACTTTACAGAATAAAAGCCTTCCTAACCCCTCCAGCTAAAATTGCCATAGCTCGCTCTCACCTTCTTTCAACCCTTCTGTATGCATCCCCTCTACTCTCGAATTTGAACAAGACTGTCCTTAACAAACTCTCAATTTGCTACAACCACATTGCCAGGTTTGCCACTGGGCTGCCTTTTAGGACACATCATTGCATCAATCTAAATCAGCTTGGTTGGCTTGAACTACCTAGCCTAATCCAGTATAACCAACTGATTATGGCCTATAAAATCCTCTATAATCCGGACAATACTCCTGCACTTAAAAATATTATCACCCCTATAACAATCCTAGACCGCTTCGATCCTCTAACAAACTACTAATTCAGACTAGCAAAATTAATAACACAGCCGGTGATTCTCTCTTTGCAAACTCTGTAAGTAGATCCTGGAACTCACGTCCAGCTGATATTACCTTACTTTCCACCTTAAGTCAATTTAAAACTAGACTCAAACAACATTTGTCACTTAACTGGCTATGTCAATGTATCAAGCCTGGCTAACTCGAATGTGTAAAAATCTGTTAACCAGTTTACTGTGTAATTTAATTTAATCCTGACTTGTGCTCAGGACTAACTTTAACCTGTGGAACTTGTTTAACTTGCTTACTTATGTAATCTCTGTAAATAATCTGTTTGTAATATGTAATGCTGTATCTGCTTACCCTTGGAGCTTTTCTCCCCGGGCCTCCGCTGAAAATGGACATGCATCCAGTAGGACTATCCCGGTCAACAAATGTAAAATAAAATAAATAAAAATAAAATAAACAAGCCTATCATTGTGCCTTTGTTCCACTTTTATTTCTGCCCTTGTCCAGAGATATTGCTGTCAGAGGTTGGGAGTTATGGGTGTGGCTACAGAATGCATTAAACTGTGCAGGCATGTCCATTATTTGTAAAAGCAAACATAAGAAAAAAGGATTATTGAGAATGACCCCCTGGCAACAGTACCACAAAGCATTTATATTCACAAAAGCCTTGGCCCCTCTGCTACACATCCTTCAAGATGTCACTAATATGTGTAGCATATTCCACATAACACAGTAACTTCCAGGTATGTCAGAGACAGAGCAGTGGGTGTCACTGACATGCATAACAGTTGGCACTGCAGTTATCTGCATGTGGCCCTGTCAAAGGCAGCACTGTACCTAGAGCAGTATGAGATGACTGCCAGAACATGCTGACCAGATCCAGACAGTATTAATCACACATACACATACTCATTGACCCCTGCATATTGTGGACAGGCAACATGTTTTCATGTATATTGGTACAGTCCTGCCAATGTGTGCTATGCTGCTATTTCCCTGTAAACATACATGTTACTGCATTTGTGTGGGTATAATGGGGGGGGGGGCACACCTGTCAACTGTACACATTTGTACAGACTGTGCTGATATTTGCTTAACATTTTGGTTCCATTTACCATACTATTGTGCCCTGTCTTGGGGACTGAAGGCATATCAGTAAAGAGCCCAGGTCAGATTGTTCTGGCATACATTTGAGTTTCAGATTTCTTACCCTTCATAGCCTTACTGCAACTGCAGGTCCTGCTGTGCTATCACTGTGTGAGTCTGTAGGGGGTTAATTCAACATTGCTGCCATTTGTTTGCCTTTACCAGACATTTCTCTGTGGTTTTCTACAGCTGACTTGCTGTGTGGCTGTTAGAGGTGGTTAGAGGACCCCCACCTCACATACATGCCTGTGACCTATGACTCCCCCCAGTTAGTTGTCCCCACACATATACTGCAGTGGGATTTGCCACCTTGGGTACTACTGCATAGTGTGTGGATGCCAGTTTTGGCCAGACATTTCCTGGTGTCCCACATAGCTGTCAGTTGTGTGCTGCTATCCTAGTAATCCACCTCATTTCCTTGCATGTATGCAGCATTACCATAGATATGCTAGCAGAACATACTATTCCATTCATTTATTGTTAAGAAGACTGACTTACCTTGTGCTTGTGGCAGTTGTGATGACGGTGCTTGAAGGCTGCCTATGTTGGATGCACAAAGTACTCTGCCTATACATGGTAAGTTACAAGTAATGTGATGTGTGTCTTCCATTTTACTGTTTATGCATGTCAGCGAGAGGTGTCAGGCCCTGGGTTCCCTACAGTGTCAGTGTGTGTGCTATTCATTGCCTCTTTGCCAAGGCCAGGGCTTACTGGGCATGCCTCCATTTTCCTACATCAGCAGCATCAAGGGGTTCCTCCGCTGAGTCCCTCTGTGCCTGTGGAGACCTTGCAATGGTGGGGGGGGGGGGCTGTGTGGCCCTTCTCCATGCTGTTCCTGCTGCAGCTGTTTTCACAGGATCGTATTGTGTAGCATGGTACATACTATGAATATGTGTGCACATGTGACTGGAAAGTACTGCAACCGTATATGTCAAGGCAGCGGAACTGTGACTTCAGCATCCCAAACACATGCTCTATAATGATCCTGGTTTGTGCATGTCCCTCATTATGACATTCTTGAGTGTGTGTGTGTGTGTGTGTGTGTGTGTGTGTGTGTGTGTGTGTGTGTGTGTCTGTGTGTATGTGTTTGTGTGTGTGTGTTTGTGTGTGTGTGTGTTTGTGTGTATGAATTCCTGATTGATGTCATCATCCATGCCTCCAGTGCATAGCCAGCATCCGCCACCAGATGGCCATATGGGATGCCCCCACTGGCAAATGCCTGGTACAGCCGTGACGAATGCCAATGTGGGAGTTGTGATAGCTTTCAGGGTTGCCAGCACACACATTCATGATAATGCTCTGGGCATTGCACACGATCTGGCAGTTGACGGAGGAGAATCCCTTGTGGTTTATGTGGACTCTACCCTGTTCACCGGGTGGTGCTTTGATGTGGATGTGTGTGCAGTCTATGGCACCCAGTACCTACAGGTATTCTGCTACATGGTGGAAGAGACGCATATTGCTGGTCCTCTCCTCACGGGTGTTGGGGAAGTAAATGTGCTCACCGGTATGTGGTAGCATGGCATCCAGGAACTGGTGGAGTACCCTGGATGCAGACGCCTGTGATATCCCCTTCATGTCCACTGGGATGGGTTCGCTTCTGTTGGCTCTAGCTTTGAGTTGAGGCTGGCACAGCTTGGTAATTTGCTGAAGTATGTTTCTGTCCACCTTGTAGCACTCTACTATCTCCAGATCATGTAGCCCCTGGTAGGTTACCCTGGGTCTGAACACTCTTCTCCTTCTCCTTGGTCTGTGGCAGTTGTCAGCATTATCCTCCACTCCACCATTAGTCTCTAGCACATACTGATGGATCAAAGCAATGGCAACCCCTAACATTTTTCCAGTTAAAATTCCCACACATGCATACACCAATGGTGCAGAGTTTGTGGGAAAAACAGACTGTAAGGTGTTTCCATACTTTATACTGTTGTGCTGCAGATGATGCCTGTATGATTGGCTGACTATGATACATTCCTGCTGCCAGCTATATTACTCATGGTTTTGATTTGGCCACTGTGAGTGTTAGAGGAATTAGTGGTAATTTGTGCATGATTGCCTGTATACTGCTGTTGTCCTTTTTTTAATTATTTTTTACTTACATCTCCTCCCATTTTCAGCTATGCAGCCACCTGCCAGCTGTATTATTGAGTGCATTCAATGGCCCATTGTGAGTTACAGAATCCCATATTGCTGATTGGTACTGCATTTCCCTTGGTCTGATATTTCCTTTATTTCCTATATCCTTTCCATTTAAGCCCCCGGGGCAAGCTGTGCAAACCTGTTTAGCTAGTGTAAACAGCAAGACATAGCCCTCCCCTGATTGTGAACATACTCCTAAGTTCATGGAATAAGACTATACAGCCTCAGATGCACCTTCTTGCTTAGCTGTGCTTAGCTAAGCTTATCTCTGTGCCTTAGGGCTCTGATGTGCTTACAATGTGCCTTACACAACCCCTTTTCATGTCTGTTGCTCCTTCTAGTTACACCATCATGCTAGAGCACCTACACGGTTAGGTGCAGTGTGACACTTAGAAGAATTTTGTGAGTCAGTATAAGTCTCCTCATTAACATACCCCACTGCATTAATCTGTAGTTACTGCACTACTCACGTGCCTTCCCCCTTAGCAACCACTGTTCCCTGCCATTGTTTTGATTCTGCTTAACGTATAGTGTAATGGCAAAATGCAGTTTTCCCATAAATCTGACCTTCACTTTTTTTTTTGTTTTCCCAACGATCCCATTTATGCAGCACTGCCCTATGCTTCAATTGCCGGGATCGGCCATAAAAAATAAACTTTTATTTTTATGAAGATTAAACAGTTTTCCATGCCAATGGCCATATATTTCACCATTGGCATGCCTATACATTAGGGTACATGCTTTTATTTTAGCTGTAATGGCTCTGTTTTCATTTTTGCAGGAATGTATTCGGCTAGTAGCCTAATACATTTCTGCACCTTACATTGTGCCTGCATGGTTACCTGCCTGCTTCCTGGATCACTAATTTACCTCATTTGCATGCTTTTCACCAGAAAATGAGGTAATTAGCATCCTGCATGGGTTTCCATCCAGGAACAGTGTCAGCTTGCTCATGCATGTCAAAATGACACATTCCTGGATCACTCAGTGGCTATATTCCAAGCAGGAGCAGCTACACTACTCCTTCACAGAAAAAGAACGTTTATGAACCCCATGTATTATCAAACATCAGAGCCATGGCTTGTCCCATGGCTACAACATTCACCTGTTGAAAGAAATGAGGTTTGAATTAAAAAAATATGTTAAAATCACATCAAGCATTTCCATAATAAGACTAACCATATTACTGGAAAAAGTTTGGAACATAACAATACTAATTTCATAAACTCTAATTATACTTTGACTTAGGAATGGGATCCATTCTTGTTACGTTATTAGAAGTCAAAAAGACTTGGAGATATTAAACCTGAAGTATCTCATTATGTTAAGTCTATATGCACTGAGATTGCTGGGATAGCTGGGGTTCAAATCATCCCACCCCCAAAAAAATGGTCTTGTTCTGTCATAATATAAACTGCTAAAATAGTAGTTACTGTGCTAAAATAATTGTGCAAGTCCTATTATTAAAGGCTTATTTTCCTTCAGTGTATTATTATTATTATTATTATTATTATTATTATTATTATTATTAAATTATTAAATCTTTAAATCCACAGTCCTGCTCATGGCTGCTGCATGTCCCAGGCTCAAGCGTCTCTAATAAAATGAATCCTTCCTCAATGTCTGTGCCCTTGTGGACACCAAGGACTCAACCAAAGGATCGCAACTGCTCCTACTCTGCTAACTTTCCCCAGCACAAGAAAAGAAACACCCTACTTCCTGTTCTGTGGCTTCAAGCAGGCAAGAAAGTATGTGTAACTGAAGCCACCTTTTAAACTTCTACACTGTTGTTTAATTCTAGTAAGAGACTAGTGCATGCTCCCTACCAGGACAGCCAGCAGCCATGTCCCTCTTACTTCTCTATTCCCCAGTCTTGCCCTACCCCTGCCTTTATAACTTTGCACCTATCTAATTCAGATATCTTTCTTTTCCCTACCTTCACTACCAAAGGCTCCCATTGTGACGACCACTGTTGTAATTACATTATCTGGTCACTAGATTTATTAACACTATTTGTATCTCTCCTTCCCAAGTTGCCTTTATAGAACACTTCTCAGCTAAACCCAGGTTTTTATTTCCACTATATCCAAGTCCTATTCTCCCTGAACTACTCTAATCCTTCACCTAACCACTCTCATCTAGTCCAATACTCCCTCACTTACCATCCTTTGGTGGTTACTTTCCACTCCACTCATTGTCTTCTTCTATTACCTTACCTCTTTGGCTCTCACCCCCTTCCCTATCTCTCTCTGTATGCCGCTCTAAATTATTCCCCCATGCTAACTTGCTATTACCCTTTAAACTGACTTTTCTTTACCAACATCCCAAAGCCCTCACACTTCTCCATTTTGTAGTCTCCTCCCCCCTCACCTCCATATTGCCGGTATTGAATGAAACTGATTGCCACCCCCATTACCTCACAGTGCCTGCTTTTCTGGTCCATACCTGCATGCACCTACCCCACCCCCCACCCCTTAGCTTCCTGCTACCAAACAATTATAAGCATCTAGTCCCTGGGGTCGCCATCTTTAAATCCCCAGTCCTGCTCCTGGCTGCTGCATGTCCCAGGCTCAAGCATCTCTAATAAGTCTTACATCTTCTTTTTGGATGTGATTCAACTGTTCATTAAATGTGGTTCTAATATCTGCCTAGCAATAATGCATTAATAACTATGTGTCATTACTACCTGCAAGAAAGTTAAATGTTAAGCCAGGCCATTTGTTTTACTGAATATGACAGTTTACCAGTGTTAGTGGTTTGTAGAATACTTGTTTTGTGTAGTTACATGCTTACCAATGTTAGTGTGTTGTTAAATATAATATAACACGTACTGCTGGTAGTTTTGGTCTGTTCACGCATTTTCCTCATGCAGGAGCACCAAACTAACTAATCGGGTAATCTCACTGTTTCCCGGTACAGTACAAGCACCCCTTACTTACACTTGTTTGTTAGCATTTAATGTCGCAGACAACATATGTCTAAAATTGCTAATGCTACTAACTGAAGAAAGTAATTTACTAAGTAAGTGTATTTACCTACACTTGTTTGTTAGCATTAAATGCCACAGACAAAGCATGGCTAAGTTTGCTAATACTACTAACTGAAAAAAGTAATGTATGCTCATTCTCTCCATGCTTAATGTGAGTCTGGACCTTGCAGAGTAGTACATTGCAAACCAGTGCTAGCGTACTGTAAGTATCATTTGCATATTTATTGTTGCTACATTCGGCCCGTTTGCACTAACCTGGGTTAGCATACTCTATGTACTATTGAGCGGAATACTATCAGCCACTCTGGGTCAGTTTCGCACATTTACCATATCCAGGAGTGCGGAACAAGGCAGAATAATGTAACTTGGCTTTCTCATAAGGAGCTGCTCACCTAGCCTTAGCTGGATGATTTGTTACATACCATTAAAAGCTAAACCATGCGGATATACGCATAGTCAAAGATATCATGCTAGCCCTAGGACCTACACACACCGGGGACAATGAGAGATCACTCATGTTAGTGTTTTCTAGCCTATGTACAGTATTGTATCCATTTACAATGTTTCCTCTCTCAGTCATTGGTATGAATGTTTGAGCCAAGAAGACCTTTGCAGACTAGTGCTTTTCAGTGGCGGCTGGTGACTTCAAATCAAAGGGGGGCTGCAAGAGACAGCTGAATGGGTGGGGTCAATGGCAAAGGGTGCAGCCAACTAGAAAGGGGAGGAGCTATGCTCAAAACCACAAAAACTAAATATACTGCCCTGGGTGCCATACCGTCATTATGAGAGTCCAATCAAGAAAAAATGAAGTGTAGAAGAATAAAAATATTTCAGTGCATTGGCTGCATGACAGCTTAATATCTAGATGGAAACAAAAAAGTTTGAGAGGCATGAAAAAATAAATTACTTTTTTTTAAATACATTAATGGAATGCCAGTTAAAATCAAGTATAAGAAAAACAAGCAGCACTCAACTCAAGCCACTTCTTGCACTGCAGTTCTAATTATAATTTATATTCAGCTTTATTAAAGTACCAAGTAACATGCTGAAAGTAGAAATCTCTGATGCCCCCACTTGTAAAAATGTTCCTTATCCAAAAAAAGACCTGCTGCCTCACATCTACTTGTTTCATGGGGAAAACATGATCAAAGTAAAAAATGAAAAGCAAACAAGAAATAAGCTCAAGATACATTGCTTAAAAGGATTACTGTACAGGTTATGGACCACACGATTGGCATTCTGTTTATGGGTAAAGCCTGCAGAGATGACTGGAAGTCTCCAAGTGTAATGAGACTCTTAAAATAATGTAATCCTGTTCTTTATTACAAATACTGACATATGCATTTCAATACCCAAGGCTTATACATTATCTAGTTAAGTATTCTCTTCATGGCAACAGAAAGGCTTTCAATGTTGGCAATTCTTTAACAGTATGCTTATTAAAGCTTACTTGCATCTTGCAATCTCAGCCAAGCTTACCTGATGGTCATTAAAGTATTGCTACTTAAACACAGAGCAACAGGCACTTTGAGTAATAAGCATAAATCAACAGCACAAAAAATATGACAGAAACCAGACCATTCTGTAAAAATCAAGGACAGATGAAAAGTCACTCTAGTACTTGTGTCTACCTTGGAAGGGGGGGGTACTCTGCACATTTACACTGCATAACTACTCCTTGCCTTGCTTTGACACATCCAGAGTCACTACATGGGGGAGTGGGGTGCAACAAGTATGTCACAGTTTGAAATGTCTCTGGCTGACGTGTGATGGCCCTGACACATTTGTCATACCTCTCAACCTCAGAGCAAGAAATCTGGGCAAAGTCATACAAAGAAATGGGACAAAGGCCTAAAAATAAGGACAATTTTTAAAATATTGCTCTTATAAACTTAGAAAGATAATAGAGGTCTTGCATTAGTATGAATTTTCTGAATGGTATGAAATCTGAAACTCAAATGTCTATCATTATTTTCTAACTTCAGTCTTTAATGATTTGTCACTAATTTGCCAAAAACACACAATTTTATGAAAAATGGACCAGAAATGTGATGTAAAAATATAAAATAGCAACACAATACAGCTGGGAACCTGTCAAAGAAGGGACACTTTAATATTACTACCGCTAACTTAAGCAGCTGACAAAATAAAATAATCTACATGCATTTCTGAAATAAAAGCAATCTAACGGATTATTACAGTTATTTCTTAATTATAAACCCTCCATGTTTTCTTCCAAAATTGCTATATTGCGGAGGGATCATTAGGGGAAGAGCAACATTTTGAGCTAAAATCAGGGACAGTTGAGAGGTTTGGCTATGCCTAATTCTATAAAGCAATTTATTTGCATGTACCTCTCAACCTGTTAATGCAATAAATCAGGACAAGGCCAAATATATTGGGGGAACATATAAACAGTACTAAAAATTGCTCTTGTATAAACTGAGACAGTTGATAGAACAGGTCTTACTTTAGCATGCATTTTTCTGAAGGTTATGAAGTCTGAAACTCAGTGTGTCATTAGTGACTTAATTCCTAAATGATTTGCCAGAAAACCACAAATTTTATGAGGAACAAACCAAAAATAAGAAGCAAAAAATCCATTCATTCTTTGAAAATCTGGACAGTTGGGAGGTATGGTTCAGCTGGGGCTGCCTAAGTTTGCCGCCCTTCCCCCTCACAAAACCATGGTCGAATGGAGCCTCCCCCTGCAGCCATTCCAATGATCCATTACTTGGCTGTTTCACTCCATTTACCACAAACACTAATGTGCATACTGATTTATTTCTATGATGATTTGAACTTCATTTTGAAAGTTTTATTTTGCATTTTACAGCACAAACACTAAGACATCTGCTAAACAAACTTGGCATTAAAACTTCTCTGCCATTGAAACTCACATTCATTGAAACAACATTGAAACCCACATTCAAAGAAAATACATTTTACCCGTGGCAGATAAAGATTAATTCTGGGCTGTTTTCAAATCATAGGCCCCTTGCATATAAAACGTACATGTGCTCTTTGATACACCTTCCTATTGCTTTGAACATTTTTCCAGTAAACAATGAAACAAAACGCATGCACCAATGACAAAACTGCCCAATTCAGAACATTTCCATCATAAAAGTCTACTCAAACTTCTACAGTACAGTATTATCAGTAAATATGCACAATTCTACAGTCCACCATTATCAGTAAATATGCACAATCTCTAAAGTAGTAAAAAAGTCATCTAAATAATTCCACGTTAAATAAATCTGTAATGAAGAGGTTGCTGCTAGCAATCACCTTTATATTTCATGGTTTCATCAAAAAATAAAGTGTCTGATGCCCCTGAGGAATAAATTGCCTAAATTACATTAAAAATAAGCTAGTAATATTGCAATAGGAAATGGATGGCAAACTGATAACAGGCTCATAGTATCTTAACTTTCAGTATGGCAGCATTCACCCCTTATGAGAGTAGAACCAACAACCTACTGCATCAAAAGCAAGTACACAACCTCTTGTGCTATTAGCAATGTGAGCTGACTTAGCATAATCAGCACTAAACTTCTCTTCCCCTGCAGCTCTCAGCTCCTTGTAAAATCTACTCAATACTCAACTGCATCTCAACTTCGCAGCACAAGAAATCTGGAAAAAGCCAAATTTATTGGGGTGGGTCAAAAGGGCAAAAACCAGGGACACATTAAACATTGCTTGTATAATCTTGGAATGCTGCTAGAATAAAATGCTGTGTTACCACCATACATTTTACTGCCAAGGTCCCTGTGCAAAAGAGTCAGAACAACATAACACTATGCCAAATCACCTGCTTTGTGAAAGAAAAATGCTGTGTTACCACTGTACATTTTACTGCCAAGGTCCCTGTGCAAAAGAGTCAAGAGCAACATACCACTATGCCAAATCAGCTGCTTTGTGAAAGAGAGGAAGAGTGAAACTTAAACGGCTATCATTTAATGAATTCAGTTCTCACCATAGCTGTCAACCTCTTAGCACAAAACACCTGGACAAACCCAGTAATGAGGGAATACAGCCCTCAAACATATTCAGTGAATTAAGTTCTTGCCATAGCTGTCAACCTTAGCACAAAAAACCTGGACAAAGCCAATAACAGGGTATTACAGTCTCACAAATAAGGACAAATTTCAAATAGTCATCTTATAAACTTAAAAAATTGCTATAATAAAAGGTTGTGTTACTATATATTTATTGCTAGAATAAAAAGTTGTTTTACTATGTATTTTCTGAAGAATATGAAGTCTGAAATTCAAATGCCTGTCAATTTTACTTCTGACGGAACAAAAACAATTTTCAGTAGAGGCCCAGGAAGAAATACTGTAGACACATGTCTTTGTAAAATGGCAGGACACCAGAACAAATCCACACAAACACAGGGATAAGATGCAGACTCCACACAGAAGGCACCCCAGCCAAGAATCAAACCAGAAAACCTATAGCTGTGAGGCAACAATACTGCCACTGCACCATCAAATATGTAAGGAATTAAACATTCAGAAACCTGAAGTCTGAAATTCAAATGCCTGTCAATTTTATTTAACATTTGTTAATCAGGACAGTCTGACTTGGAACAAAAAAACAATTTTCAGCAGAGGCCCAGGAAGAAATAATGCAGACATGTCTTTGTAACATGGGAGGACACAAAAGCAAACCCACACAAACACAGGGAGAAGATACAGACCCCCGTAAAGAAGGCACCCCAGCCAAGAATCAAACCTGCAGCTGTGAGGCAACAATGCTGCCACTGCACCATCAAATATCAAGCTTTGCAATATTTACAAATCACAGATATTATGAGGAACAGATCAGATCAAATATGAGGTAAAAATCTGCAATTTTTTTACAAATGGTGGTGGGTAGGGAATTCAGGTCTTTAACACCTGCATACAAGGCACAGGGTTCAAGCCTGAGGTATTCCCTGCCACACCACCATGAGTCTAACCAACAGTATATTGCACCTGGGGCATTTTCACACACACACACACACACACACACACACACACACACACACACACACACACACACACACACACACACACACACACACACACACACACACACACACACACACACACACACACACACACACACACACACACACACACACACACACACACACTTACCTGTAGTACACCACCATACATCCCATGCAAATCTGACCTGTATTAAACCACCATAAATCCCTGTCTGCAAACCACCATAAATCCTATGAAAACCCGCGCAAATCCGACCCTGCCCGTCATGAGATCCTTCCCCCGATGAGAATGCAGCAAACTCCTGACTGCTGACGTTGCAGTCTGACCCCGATGCGTTTTCTCAGGACAGTCTATGCAGTTTAAAACTGCATAGACTTCTGGGAGCTCTGTTCTTCATGTTTCCCAGTCAGAACTGCTGCTGAGACAATCTGCGCATGCTCCAGACTGTCTCAGCTGCAGTCCGGACTAGTGCGCATGTGCAAAGTCCGTGATTTTTAAAATTTTTTATTTCTTTTTATTTCTTTATTTTTTTTTGTTTTATAGTTGAGGGGGCTGCAGTCTGGCAGACCGATAGCACGGGCCACCCCTGGTGCTTTTTCAGTCGCATAACTGTTTGCATAGCAAACGCAGTCCAGCTTGTGTTGGTTTATATTCTACATTCGTCGTTGTGTTTTATTCTCACTGCTTGGTATCACAGTTTATTCTACAGTCGTTACCCTTGTTCTAAATTGTGTTAAATTGACTCACAAGTTACTATCTGCTGATGTTTTTGTATCTAAGCTAAATATTCATATTCCCTATTTAAACCTGTTCTTATCTCCCTGTCACCGTCAGATAAAATAAATCCTTCCTCAGAGTCTGTGCTCTTGTGGACACCAAAGACTCAACCAAAGGATTGCTAACTGCTCCTACTCTGCTACCTTTCCCCCAGCACAAAAAGAGAAACACCCTACTCCCTATTCTGCGGCTTCAAGCAGGCAAGAAAGTATGAGTAACTGAGGCCACCTTCTAAACTTATACACTGTTTAAATCTAGTAAGAGAGTAGTGCACACTCCCTGTCAGGACAGCCAGCAGCCATATCCCTCTTACTTCTATATTCCCCAGCCTTGCCCTACCCCTGTCTCTATAACTTTACCCCTACCTAATTCAGATATCTTTCTTTTCCCTACCTTCACTTCCAAGGGCTCCCATCGTAGCGACCACTGTTGTAATTACATTAACTGGTGACTAGATGGCAGTAACCCCCCCCTTTATTAACACTATTTGTATCTCTCCTTCCCAAGTTGACTTTATAGAACACTTCTCAGCAAAACCCAGGTTCTTATTTCCACTATATCCAAGTCCTATTCTCCCTGAGCTACTCTAATCCTTCACATAACCACTCTCATCTAGTCCAATACTCCCTCACTTACCATCCTTTAGTGGTTACTTTCCACTCCACTGATTGTCTTCTTCTATTACCTTACCTCTTTGGCTCTACGGGCTCACTCTGCTCCCCTAGCCTACCCCCAAATTCCGCCTACCCCCAGCACCTCTACATTTATACTTCACTAGCCACTCCCTTAACTCCAACTACCCAATCCAATCTGCCATCATTCCCCATACACGTACCCCTCCCACCATATACCCTAGCAACAACCTACAACTCATAATCCAATCAACTAAATCTAGCTACTCTGTAAACTAGCTAAACAATTTTTTATTAAATCTACCTAGAACCCAAGCACAGCATCTCATCTTCAACTACTATAACTAATACAAACACAAACCATGACACCCAGTCCCCTACCACTGCTCACTGAAATAACACTATTAACAACCATCACTGTCTTATTCTGTCTCACCCAACCTACATTAGAAAACCACTCCCCCCATTTCACATTACCACATCTTTCTCTATTATACACCCATATTCCTCCATCTTTATATCTACCTACCTCTACCCCCATCATACTACTTTGCTATTCCCCTATCAACTCCTTTCTAACTATGGTAACATCAAACCCTACTTTACCATTTTGACATCCACAAAACTCTGCAACACTCTACTATACCCCAAAGCTTCTAAATATCTCCTCAATCACATTATCTCTATTCTTCTCTCTGGTGATATTCACCCAAACCCCAGTCCCTCCACCACACAAATTCCTAGAAAAGAAAGCCATCCCTCCCATACCACAAGAAAAACCTTTCACTTCTCAGCACTAAATGCTCAAAGTCTTTGTAATAAAAGCCCAAACTTTCATGCCTGGCTTCAATACAATAAACTAGACATTCTTTCCATCTCAGAAACCTGGCTCAAACCCCACATAAAATACTCTGTAGTAATACCACCTAACTACCAAATCCTATGTAATGACAGAGTACAAAAGAAAGGAGGTGGGGTAGCACTCCTATACTCTGCATCCCTGTTAGTCACCCCTTATACCAAACCCTTCCCCACTTTTGGTAAGGCAGAAATGATACCAGCCCTACTTCATCTAAACAAGCAGAAACTCATATTCATTCTCTCCCTCTACATCCCCCCTGGTGATAATATCTCATGCCTTGAAAATATTCTGTCATGGGTCTCCTCCAACATCAATCATGAAACAATAATCCTAGGTGACTGTAACATAAACTGGGCCACAATTCAGTCACCCAATAACTTTCTTAATATCAACTTGTATAACTTTACACAACTAATCAATACCATTACCAGACCCTTAAAGACCCCTTCTACTGGAATTATAATAGACTAGATACTTGTGTCACATCCTCATTATATCTTAGATAGTGGCACTCTCCCAAACCCATTAGCTGACCATTTCCCCACTTTCGCCCATCGCTTTCCTTCTTTGACACAACAAACCCACAATTACATATCCTCTAGATGTCTAAAAACTTTTAACCCTGAAACGTTCATAAATACACTTAAAAACACTAACTGGACACCATTAAAAATCCTACCCCTAGACAATGCTCTATCCTATTTTAACTCCTCTTTCTAAGACCTACACAACTCCCTAGCTCCACTAAAGACTAAACACATAAAAAGCAACCCTGTTCCCTGGTTAACTAAAAACACTTTAGCTACCATGAGACTTTGAGATAAAGCATGGGCACAATACCAAAAACAAAGAACCTCCAATACTCTTACTGAATACAAAACATTACATAATAAAGTAAAAAAACGTATTACCTCCGATCGCAAAACTTACCTCTCTACCCTCCATGCCAATCACAATACTAATACCAAACTATTTTGGAAAGGTATTTCTCTCCTATACCCTGGAATCTCAGAAAACCCCTGCCCAAACCCAGATGCAACTGATCTTAACTTAGCAACCCAATTTAACTCATTCTTTATTGACTCGATTAACAAACTAACACAATCCTTCACCAATAACTCTGTAATTCCTTCCCACCCTACTCCCTTCACCAACAGCCCATCCCCATCCCTCAAACCATGCCTCCAGCTCCCTCCTTTTACCATTAATCCCACCTCCACATTCACCATAAAAAAACCCTTACTATTACTAAAACCTGGTTCCAATTACCCTGATGAAATCCCCTCCTACTTCTTAAAACTTGCTGCCGATGTCATCACCCTGCCTATCACCATACTAATAAATCGGTCTAGCCTAGAAAGCCATGTCCCCAACTTTGGAAGAAAGCCTTTATCATCCCTCTCCATAAAGGTGGCAAGAACAATGACATCCCAATTTTTCACCCAGTTGCCATTCTGTCCCCTATCTCCAAACTACTTGAAAAGTATGTCCACCAACAACTTTTACCCTACCTGATCAACAACCAGCTTCTTACCCCCACATAACATGGCCATAGTACCTCCACAGCCCTACTCTCCTTTCTCAAAATAATCAACAAAGCCTGGGACTCTGGTCACATTGTATCCACTCTTTTCCTTGACCTCTCTAAGGCATTCAACACCATTTCCACCAACCTGCTTCTCACCAAGCTCTCTAAACTTAACTTAAGCCCTACCTCTACCCAATGGTTCTCAAGCTACCTGATCAACAGGCAACCAGCAGTTAAATGGAAAAACATTTATCACCCTTTCTTAATACATCCACAGGCATCCCCCAGGGGTTCATTCTAGGCCCCCTACTATTTAATATATTCATAAATGATTTCTATCATGCCATTCCTCACTCCAGCCCTGTACAATATGCCGACGACTCTACAATAATCTGCTTCTCCCCTTCCCTTACAACTCTTAATATATTAACTCAAGCCACTTTCTCTGCCACTGAACAGTGGATGGTCGATAATCATCTAGCCCTCAATGCTACTAAAACAAAACTCATGTTATTCAATACCTCCAAAACCTCTTCCCTAAACACACTATTTTCATCTTCATAATAACTAAAAAAAATAATACTACCCTAGAACTCGTCTCAGAAACTAAACTTCTAGGTGTTATTATCGATAATCAGCTACAATTTGACAAACATCTGCAATCAAATATCAAAAAGACCCACCAAAAACTAGGTATGCTTTACTCCAACAAACGCTTTCTCTCACCCATCACCATGGTAAGATTAGTCAACACGTACCTTATCACATCCCTCTTATATGGCGCATCCATCCCTACCAGCCTACAAGCTTCCCTCAAATCAAACTTCTCATCCTGTTACAACAAGATATCCAAATTTGCAGCTGGACATAGAGCCTCTACACATCACTGCAATTCCCTTCACCAACTGAATTGGCTAGAACTACCAAACCTCCTTACATATACCCAGCTCACTCAAGCACATAAGCTCATTCAAAATCCATCCCTCTGTCTCTCCCTTGTAAATATCTTTGTAATGTACAAACCAGGAAGACTCTTAAGATCCAGTTCCCAAAACCTAATTAAAATACACAAACCAGCACGTCCAGCAGGGACTCAACTAATGTCTTTCTCTCTTGCTCGTCTCTGGAACTCTCTCCCTCCCTCCATTTGTACCACCAATAGTCTCCCCTTGTTCAAACCTCACTGGACTCCCACCTTACTTCAAGATGGATATGTTCTTGCTCCCATCCCACCTAACATCGACTGCACACACTTCTTAATGTGTTTATACTCATTTATCACCTGTCACTACCTACTACATTCATTATGTTTTGCTAAATATTTCAGTGAATCCATTAACTACTACAAACCTATCCCAATTGTAAATACTGTTTTTTTATATATATATATATATATATGTGTGTGTATGTGTGTGTGTGTGTGTGTGTGTGTGTGTGTGTGTGTGTGTGTGTGTGTGTGCGTGTAAAAATATATATATATATTTTAACATGTATGTATATGTCTTATGAGACACACGTACTACTGTACTTCTACCATTGAACATATGTAAAGGAGCAAGGTGACTTATACCATGGAACAAATGTAACTGACCAGTTATGTATAGCTGTCTTATCTGAAATGTCTTATCTGAAAATGTCTTATCTGAAATGTACTATATACAATGTATAACTGTCTTATCTGAAATTTATTTCGTGTATTTGTCTTCCTTTCATTGTATTGGTATTTGTGCTTCCTTTCATTATCTATTTGTATGTTTTCTGGAGCTTTTCTCCCCAGGACTCCTTAGAAAATGGGCCCCAGCAGCCCACTGGACTACCCTGGCAAACAAACTGCAAATAAATAAATCATTATTATTATTATTAGTGTTATTACTACTACTACTACTCTTATTGCAGTTATTATCAATATTTTTATGTGACTGTTAAGAATCCATCTTCATTATTTTGCCTGTCTCTTCTCCACCCTCTTTGTCCCAATCCTTTCTATGTTATTTATTATTTATTATTATTATTATATATTATTTGTTATTTATATATTATTAATTCCTGTACGTCTTTCTGTTTGTTACTTTTATGTGTAGCAGCGTAACAACCATGACCAGCTATATCAGCATGGTCTGTCATTCTCCCCCCCTACACACACTTTTGGCAGCAGCAATGTCACCACTACCACCAAAGGTACCTAACACATCTGGGCCCCAGCCTGTTAGAGTTGCCTTCATACCTCCTGTCTCATCTGTGCCACCTGAGTCATGTAACTCTGCACCATGTGCTGGTACACTGACACCTGTTGCTAGAAGTGCAAGTAGAGGTGACAGTTTTGTCATCCATAAGGAGCTGGCAGAGTGTGTGGGAGAGATATTAGACAGAGAAATTTTCATGAATGAATCAGATGTATAGAGGCCATGGTCCAGTGATTCTTTAAGTGCCATCCCAGTGCCTTCTGAGGCAGAATCCAGTGGTGACAGATCCCAGAAATTTGGAGTAATCTCCTATTGTGTTGAAGCTGGCAGAGACTGCATGTCCAAACATCAACTTCTATCCCCAAACCTGGTGTTGCCCTCCCTTTTATGTCTTTGTCCACCCCTACATGCAAGCCAGTCCTCATCTTATTGTTTTCCTCCCACTGCTTGTCTGTTAACTCCTTTACCATTGTGTTTCCACTCCCTCGTGGCTACCTCACACCCTGTCAGTCATGTCTGTTTTCCCTTATGACCTACCCTCCCCCTCTGACCCATTTCTTTCTTACCTGACTTACTTCACCAACTTTCCCTTCTCAGAAAAAATAAATAAACAAAAAAGACACATGTTCCATGAAAAATGCTCCCACCAATACCTCTCAGGTTCACATATATTTAATTAGTGCACTTATGTCTAGCACCTCTAGTGTATTATAAAAAGTATAGTTATGTGACAAATGAATCAGGGCAAACATCAGTAAATAATTAAAACTGTTATTCTAGTTCAATAGTATTACTGAGCTAAGAAGTTAAGAGGTATGTTCCCATCCCACCTCCACCCTGCTCATTCCTTAGTTGCTAAACTGTGATCTACCTTCTTCTTGTTTCCTATTTTCATCTCTTTCCTACAGTCCAATTTCCAGACTTTAATCTGCTCAAAAATAAATAAACACGCCATACATGTGGTCAAAATTGGCTTTTATAAAAAAAAGAATCACCTCTCTAAGGTCTAACATTACACTAAAATTGATATAGAGCAATGCCACTTGTCCACTATAATCACTGGTAAATGCAGTTCTCATCCAAAGGCAAAAATGAAGAAAAGTCCTTTGAACTTGCTAGAATCTTGCCATCATTCATGAAACTAAGCAAGGCATGCATGCATGTATATCACCAAGTAATGCTGAAATACGATTTAGTTAATTTTCTTGTAAAGGCCTCTATGGCACATTGTACTGATTATGTGATGAATTCATTATTAGTTGACTGGTTGCAGGGTTATAATCGCCTTGGAGAAGGATGTTGTTTTGCAATATTACGTTTTTATGATAAACTTGCAGTCCGTTCCCCTGCAATGTTTTTTATGTCTTCTCTGGCATACCTGGCTAATGTTTCATTTCAGAAAATATGAATGACACAAGCATGGGTTCAAATCCATTCAGGAGTATATCACATTTCTTGCTGTCCTATGTTCTGTTACCCTGAAATGTATTTTAGCAACACCTTCCCTATAGTTGACTCTGTAGCATACCTTGCTAGTGCTGTGTCTGAGAGAATATGTGTGACAAAGGTAAAGACTGAAACCAAACTAGATGTAATAATCTTGTATTCCTATCATGTGTCCTATTTCCCTCAAATGAAACATTCTTATCCTCATTGTGTAAATTATTTATGGGATTTGGCACTGCCTAACAAAATGTAAATATGGAGTCATCCAACATTGTTTTCTAACACATTTTAGGATATGGTCCTAGCCCACATCATTCCTTATTTTTTCACCTTGTGTTTTACTCTCTGTGTGCTTCCCCTTTTCATCTTGGTCCTGTACTCCAATTTCTAACTTTTAACCTTGGCAAAAGTAGATAAACGCAATACCCATAGAATCATAAATGACTTCTAAAACAACTCATATTCCTGTTATTCTCATAGTCCTCATAATGATATGTTGAGTGAAATTGGCAGAGAGCAATGTCAGTGGTCATATATAACCCCAGGGAATGACAGTCTTCTTCCTGTGGCAAAAACTGGGGAAAATACCTTGAAATCACTAAGATGCTGTCATCAGTCATGTAAATGAGCCAGGTATGGTGGTTTATCAGAAAGAAAATGTACAATGCATTTATGTGAATACCTATGTTCTAACCATTTTGATGACTCAGTGTATTCATAAAATGATTCATATTGTGTCACTATAATGGGAGGGCTTTTCTACTCCTATTTGGGTGGTATGCTGCTTTACACTGATGGGTATCTACTCTGCATATCTGCTACATTTCCCTCGTATGTAGCTTTTCATGACTCCTTGTAGTCTAACAGCTTCAGTGACTGTCCTTGCTAATGCACTACAATGATAAATGTAAACATGAAAGCCTTGATTTCAATCTCATGAACATTTTTCCTTCTTTCTGTCACTCTACCAATCTGCTACATCTCTGTAATTTTGTTCATCTCTGACAGATATCAGAAACAAGCATTTCATCAAAATAGAAGGAGAAAAGCTTTTTAGTTAAAGTTTATTTAAATATTTTAGTTTACTTTAATAGCCTATAAGGTGACATTTTTTGTACTTCTCTGCTTCTTGTCAATGGTTTAGCCAAAAAAGGCTATCTGTTTGCATCTTGATTAGTTTGTTCTGGGACCTTAGCCTGGTAACTTCATTTGCAATTGTGTGGATATTGGATATTACAACATGATTTTTAGCATTGTTTATACATTTTACTATAGAAATATTTCCATAAGTAGAATTAAATTTAAAAGGTAGCTTTTTGTATTTTTGAACCCAGTCTGGAGCCTCAGTCTTGTAGCTTCTTTCACAGTTGTGTCAGGACTGTAATCATCTGCCAGGTTTCAGCCTAATTTAGTCATTTATTACAGCATTACAGGTACATTTCTCCATAATCTGGTACCTAAGTCTGTGGTTAGATTGCAGCCATGGTGGTATTGCGAATTCAGCTCCAGGACTTGTTCTTTATTATTTTTTATAGCTGTATATTCCTACTTAAAGTTGCATTCCAGTGTCTTTCTCTTTAAATTGCAACTACTTTCCCTTTTCTTTCAGTCTCCCACTAAGACATCAATCTAAAAGTTTCTGAAATTCTAACCACAGAACATGAGCTCCAGTATTAGCCTTATTTGATTGGATCTCTCTCTAGCAAGTCTGCTATATTTATCACAGAGCTACATCCATCCAGAGTTTTTGTTCAAGACTCATGAGAGGTGTGAGGTACAAGCTTTTCACCAAAAGGGAAGAAAATGTTTTTTAATTAACATTCTGCTTAAATGTTTTAAGTTGCACATATAGTGATGTGTGGTGATAGTTTTTTGTACTTCTCTGCTTTTTGTCCATGGTTTAGCTAAAAAAGTTATATGTTTGTATCTTTTTTAGTTTGTTCTGGTACCGTCATAGGTTCATAGGCTCATAGGTGTGTACTAGGCCAATGGACCTGGAGCCTTTACAAGCCTAGCCCATAGAAGTGCCCTGGCATCATGCTGCCATTTGTTCCTAGTTCCTCTATCAAGTAGAGCCACTGGAGTGATCCCCAGGGTGAACTTTTTAGTTCTCATCCACTCAAGATTTCTCTTGAAAAGGGCCAATAAGGTGCTCTGCTTGACATTTTTGGGAAGTCTATTCCAGAGCATGGGCAGTCTCTGTGTTATGAACCTGTCCCTCCAGCATGTTCTGTTGATTGTGGTAATGGAGTTGAGGTCCCTTGAGTGTGAGATGCAGAGGGATTGGGATTTCTTTAGGTGTAACATTTCTAACAGGGCTAGGTCAGACATGGCTTTAAAAGTCAAGCAGAGATCACCTCTTAATAGACGATATGAGACAGAGAAAAGCTGGAGTATTTTGAGTCTGTCCATGTAGAGCATGTATTTAAGGCCTAGGATACTCTTAGTGAGGTACTTTTGATGCCTTGTTAGCTGTTGCAGCTGTTTAGTGAGGTACATGCCAAATGAGGCATTATACTTGATAATTGGTCTAATGAGGAAAGGGAAGAGAGATGATGACCTCTTTCTTCCTGGATGCAAAACCCATGGTAAGGAGATGTGCCACATAGAAGGACTTTCTGACCACAGGGGCAATGTGGTGGTCGAAGGAGAGGTTGCTGTCAACCTGTGTCACCAGATCTCTTATAACGCCTTCAGTGTTCACTGGGGTACCATCAATGTGGTAATTAGTGGGAAATGAGTTTTTCCCAAAGGGAATGATGACACATTTTTTGGCATTAAGCTTAAGGCCATAGTTTCAACACCAGTTGTTGGTCTCAGTGATGCCTTTCTATAGGATGTCTACATCACTTGAGGAGTTAGTAATGGCTTCCAGTGTGCAATCATCGGTGAACTTGGTCAGCCAGAGTCCCTCCATGTTGGCCTGGACTTCTGAGAAGTAGATGCCAAACAGGAGAGGACCCAGGATCAATCCCTGTGGGAATCCACTAATGACTGGTCAGCAGTCTGACTTGGAGTCTGCTACTTTCACACTGTGAATTCTATCTGTGAGCCAATTTGCAACTCACCTAGTGATATAGGGGTTGATGCCTAGTTTTGGGGAGTCTATCAATAATTCCTGAGTGGGGAATGGTATCAAAGGCCTTGGCCAGATCAAGGAAGTCTGTATGAACTACCTTGCCCTCATCCACAGCTCTGGTGAAAGACTCAAAGAATTCAACCAGGTTGAGCAGGCATGATCTACCCTTCACAAAACAAAATTGGGTGAGATCCAGAGTTTGGAGATTCCCTATATCCTTGTTAATTAGGTCCATGATGATGCCCTCCTTAGCCTTACATATCAGACCTGTCAGGCTAATGGGGCGATAATTCCCAGTGTATGTAGTTGCTCCTCCTTTATGGAGAGGGATGACTGTAGCAGTGCACCATTGTGTAGGGATAAAGCCTGAAGTGAGGCTGTGACTGAACAGGGCACACAGGTATGGTGCCAGCTCACTTTGTAGTTCATGTAGAAAACTGCCAGGGATATTGTCGGGTCCCATGGAAGCTGTATTCTTGGCCTTGGACAATGCAGCTTTAACCTGTGTTGCAGTAATGCTGGGTGCCTAGCATTCTTCCTGAATTGTGATTGGACCTTTAGGGGGGTGAGAGGGATAAAGTTGTCACTGAATCTGTCGGCCAGTATGTTGGCAATATCTGTTGGCTCGGTATAGGAGGTACCATTGTGCAGTAACTCAGAGCAAATCTGGGTATTGCCATGGAGATTCATGATATAACTGTAGAAGGCTTTGTGCTTGTTTTTAGTGTGTGCCATCAATTCTGCCTTCATAGCTAGCTTTAGAGGTTTTGATGAGGGAACTCAACTTTTTGTTTAGACTAATAAGGGAGTTTTTACAGTCTTGGGGCTTCACCTTTTTCTGCAACAGTTTCTTCCTTCTGTTGTAGAGTCTGTTAATGGCAGGAGACCACCAGATTGGCTTCCTTTTTTTGGAGGAGAGCGTCTTGGCTTTGTTGGGTATGGCTAGTTCCATGCATTTTTGTACGTGTTTATAAAGTGCATTGGTGTATAATTCGGTGGTCATGCACCTATTTTCCATTTGCATGGGTGCCGTGAAGTTAGGCACCTCTGTTTTTAGGACCCCAAAGTCAACTTTGTAAAAGTTTTTCATGGTGGTTATCTATGTTGGTGGTGTGGGTGAGATGTGGATTTCCATGATAATTAGTTTGTTGTCGGATCTATCCAGGAAGGAATTCACTATTGGTGTTGAGCAATGGTTGCCCATGTTAGTAATAACTAGGCCAAGAATGTGGGACATGGTTGGGGACCTATAGTAGGCTATGACCTGAATTGCCGTCTTACCCAATGTTAGTTGTACCAGAAGTATCTCTGATGTGTTATGCTGGGGTACTAGTCTGGAGGTATGCATATCCTTTATGAATATGGAGATGTCACCACCTTTGGAGCTGCGGTCCATTTTCTGGGGCCGAAAGCTGTGGAATGAGTTATAGCCTGGTAGCGCAGGGGTGCTTTCTGCTGCTTTAAACCAGGTCATCGTTACAGCACAAATGTCGATGTTCTCCATTTTGAGGAGTGCTTCAAGTGAGTGCATCTTGACATTTAGACTACTAGCATTGAGCAGCATGACCCTCAGATTGCATTTATTTATAGCTGTTGTGGTGGCAATTTGGTCTTTGGAATACCACCTAAAAAAGGCATTATAGGGATGGCAAGAGCCTTAGCCAGTATCCGGAAATCTAGGTGTCACAGATGCAGGCCATCTCTGGCAAAGCATCGAGGTCTGTCAGTCATGTCATCCCAAGCAGACAGATACTAGATCCCTTCAGAATGACACCAGACTGTTAGTCAAATGTTGAAGTCAGTCATTTTCTGCTTGGACTGCTGTATCATTCTGGGTGATGGTAGGATGCTCCTCAGGGTTAGGTTTATACCTGCCTGGGCCACATAATCCAATAGCTCTTCCATGTCTCTTTTCATGTAGTCCAGGGAGGTACATCTCAGGTCATTCACACCCACATGGACAATGACAGAGTCATACTTGTACTTGTTGCGAAGTGACCTGAGAGCGTGTGTTATGTGTTAGATCCTGGCACCCGACAGACAGCTGACTGTTACTTTCTGCTTATTCAACCTAGTGAGTGGGACATCAGTGTGCCTCACTATTGAATCGCCTATGATTAGTTTATTAGGCAAGCTGTTTTGCCTTAGCGGCTTAGGTTTAGGGGCGCATTGTGTAGGTGAGCTATGCGTCTTGTGATTTGTGCTATGTTGTGGTGATTGCGTATGTTTGTGATTTGGTGGTCTCTGCTGTTCGGGTAGATTTCTATTGAGACACTCTATGAAAGTGGATGTGTGGTTTGTGTTTTTATGCGAGAGCTGTGATGGTGGGTGTACTGGAGGGATATGTGTTCCAAGCAGTATGGTGCAGGTTTTGACCTTCTCCTCTTGACCAGCTATTCCGGACTTGGCTGGAGAGTGCATGTCTTCCAGTTTGGATATATAAATGTATCTATCACAAGTCTGAGTGTTTGGAGGTAAGAGGAGAGGGTTGTCTGTGTACATCAGGCAGTTGCTACACTGCCTCAGAATGCCCAATTTCACCAGGTTAATAGGACAAAACACAGGGAACTGACATTTAGACATGCCAGGAGGGATGGTTATTATTAATACATACTGGAGCTGTTTCCTTATAGGACTTTTAGTGCTGTTAGCACTTATGTGTGCTACAATAATTGCTACAAGAAGCCAGATGAAGTGTGTCAGAAAAATATATATTAATGTGTGTATTAGTAATATGCTTAGTGCATTTAGAGCTTGAAAAGGGTTAACACATTTATTCTATTTCATACTGCATAAATCTGTACAAACTGCAGATGCTTTCTGACCTTGTATTGTCAGCTAAATTCTTTGCTTATGTGTGGAAATTTACTGAGAAGCAGATGATTTCTGCCTGTGTTAGGAAAATAATGACTAGAACAATACTACTTGTATAAATGTTATGAAACTTAGACAAGAAGTTCCGCTTGTGCTGTGAGAAAATACACAGCTGTAGAAGCTATAGATAATTAGAACAAAGCCTGCTTGAAAATATGAACTGCAATCAGTATCTGCTTGTTCATAGGTTCATAGGTTCATACTAGGCTATCTGCCCGAGGGCATTTACAAGCCTAGCCCATCGTTTTGTGGCTTACGCCACCCCTTTAGTATGGGGAACTATACCCATTATTTTGCTGTGCCTCTGTCGAGCAGTGACACTGAGGTAATCCCTGGGGTATATCTGCGATCTCCCATCCATTGGTCAAGATTTCTCTTGAACAAGGCCAGTGAGGTGCTCTGCCTCACATGTACCGGGATTTTGTTCCACAGCATAGGGAGTCTTTGGGTGATGAATCTATCCCTCCAGCACGTCCTATTAATAGCCGTGTCAAGGTTTAAGTCTCCCGCCCTTGTGGCTCTGATGGATCTAGATTTTTTGAGGTGAAGCATATTCATCAAATCTGGGTTTGACATGGCCTTGTATGTTAGGCAAAGGTCACCTCTGAGCAAGCGGTGGCGACTGAATAGAGCTGGAGTTCTTTCAGTCGGGCAGCATAGGACAGATTTTGAGACCCTTTATCCTTTTGGTGAGGAACTTTTGTGGCCTCTCCAGCTGCTGCAAGTGTCGGGTCAGATACATTCGAATGGGGCATTGTACTCAATCATTGGTCTGATGAGTGATGAGTAAAGGGAGACTATGACCTCCCTTGATCTAGATGAGAATCCCTTCATGATAAGGTGGGCAATGTAGAAGGTCTTCCTAACTACTTTAGCTACATGGGTGTCGAATGACAGACTACTATCAACCTGGGTCCCCAGGTCCCTGATAACTTCTTCTGTGCTCAGTGGATTGCCACCTATTTGGTAGCTAGGGGTAACCTTGTTTTTCCCGAAGGGTATGACTATGCATTTTTGGCATTTAACTTTAGGCCGTGGCTCTGGCACCAGTTATCCGTTTCTGTGAGACCCTTCTGAAGGATATCTGTGTCAGATGTGTTTTCTACTATGGCCCAGTTTGCAGTCATCTGCAAACTTTGTCAGCCATAACCCTCCTGTGTTTGCTTGTACTTGGAAAAGTAGATGCCAAACAAGAGTGGGCCCAGGACTGAGCCCTGTGGGACACCACTTGTGACAGGCTTTGAGTCTGACATGGCGCCAGCAACTCTGACCCTGTGGGTTCTGTCACTCAGCCAGTTTGCAACCCATCTTGTGATGTATGGGTTGACATTTAAGCTGATGAGTTTTCAATGATACCCGAGTGGGGTATTGTATCGAAGGCCTTAGCCAGATCGAGGTAGGCTGTATGGACTGCCTTTCCCTCATCAATGGCTTTGGTGACTGTTTGAAAAAGTCAACCAAGTTTAAAAGGCATGATCTGCCTTTGACAAAGCCAAACTGGGTTGGATCCAAAGTCTGCAAATTCCCTATGTCTTTATTTATGAGGTCCATTATGATCCTCTCCATGGCTTTGCAGATAAGGCTTGTCAAGCTAATGGGCGGTAATTTCCAGGGTCGGTGGAGGCACCGCCTTTGTGAAGTGGTACCACAGTTGCAGTGCGCCACTCCTGGAGTGCGTATCCAGAGGTAAGACTTTGATTAAACAGCTGTCCTAGCTGTGGGTTTAATTCCTCATTGAGTTCATGGAGCACACAGCCGGGGACACCATCAGGTCCCATGGATGCTGTGTTTTTGCTTTGGAGAGAGCAGTTCTCACTTGGGCGCTGGAGATGTTTGGGGGCTGCAATCGTTTGGTATAGATATCTCTCCTTTTGGGGGGGAGAAGTTTGCACTGAACCTGTCAGCCAGTATGTTGGCAATGTCTGTAGGATCAGTATTCTTCACATCATTTTGAACTAGCTCTGAGCATATCTGGGAGTTTCCTCCCAGGTTTCTAACTATAGCTAAAGAAGGCCTTATGATTGTCTTTTGAGTCTTTAGCTATTTTTCTCTCGAAATTTGCTTTGGATGATTTTATGAGAGCTCTTAGTTTTTTACTTATAGTGATCAAGGGTGTCTTACCTTTTAAGGATTTTGCTCTATCTTGTAGTAGCTTCCTCCTTTTGTTGTAGAGTTTGTTTATGGCTGGGGTCCACCAGACTGGGCGCTTGCCTTTGGTACAAAGAGTCTTTGTTTTGCTTGGGATTGCCTTATCCATGCAGTCCTGCAGGTGCTGGTAGAAGGCATTTGTAAGTGATTCAGCGGCTTGAGTACTGTTTTCCACCGGCTCAGGGGCCTTAAAGGAGACCACACTAGTCTTTAGAAGTGTGAAGTCGGCTTTTGAGAAGTTCTTTACTGTGGTCTTTTTTATTTCAGGTGGGGATGGGATGAGGACCTCCAGCGAGATTAGTTTGTGGTCTGATCTCACCAGTGAGGGGTACACCTCCGGTGTTGAACATTGTGCTCCCATGTTCGTGATGATGAGATCAAGTATGTTATCTCCTCTTGTGGGGATGGTGACTAGTTGTTCCATGGCATTTGAGTTTATGAATTCCAGGAACTTTTGGGCTAGGGTGTTTGGGCTTGAGTAGTGTTCCCAGTCTATATTAGGGTAATTGAAGTCACCTAGTATGATGGTGTTTGGTGATACATTTATCCCCTCTAGTGTTTTCAGGAAGGCCATGTGAGGTTCCTGAGTTTGTGAGGGTGGCCTGTAACATGCTACAATTTGCAGAGCAGTCTTGCCTATGGTTAATTGCACCTGGATGGTCTCCGATGCATCGTGCGTTGCCACCAGTCTTGAGGTGTGGGTGTCCTTGATGAATATGGATACCCCCTCCTTTCTTAGTATTGTCCGGATTTTGGGGCGGAGCATGATATGAGGTAAAACCTGATAGCTGGGGTGCTCTCAGGAGCCTTGAACCAGGTTTCTGTCACAGCACAGACATCGATGTTCTCCATACTGAGAAGGGCCTCGAGTGCGTGCATTTTGAGATTTAGACTTCTGGCATTGAGCAGCATTACCCTTAGTTTTTCCTTTTTTGTGTTCTAGGGTGGTAGGTTTAGAATTTGAGCCTTGCCTAAAAAGGCACTATGGGGTGGCAAGAGCCTTTGCCAATATCCGGAATCCCAGGGTGACAGGTGCAAGCCGTCCCTTTGAAGCAGCGTGGCTTGTCCAGCATGTCATCCCAGGCAGACAGACACTGGATCCCCTTTGAATGACACCAGTGTTTAAGCCAATTGTTAAAGCTGATCATCTTATCTCTGTATTGTGGCATCATTCTTGGTGAAGGTAGGATACTGCTCAAGGTCAGGGTCATACCTGCCTGGGCTACATAATCAGAGAGCTCCTCAATGTCTCTTTTCATGTAGTCCAAGGAGGTGCGTCTCAGGTCGTTTACACCAGCGTGGACAATGACTGAGTCATATTTGTACCTGCTGTTGAGAGACCTGAGTGCTTGCGTTATGTGGCGGATTCTAGCGCCCGACAGGCAGCTTACTGTGACCTTCTCCTTACTCAGTCTGGTGGCGGGCGTCAGTGTGTCTGACTATGGAGTCACCAATGACTAGTGTGTCTGGCATTGTGTTTGGCCTTAAGGGCTGTGACTGTTTGACACTCTGACTGTGAGGTCTATGTGTTGCAGGTGTTGTGTTCTGAGGTGGTGGTTGTTTGGGTGTCTGCTTTGGTGGCCTCTGCTGTTTTGGTAGATTTTTGATCAGAGCCTCCAGTATGTCTTTGTGTGTTTATGTGTATGATTTGAGGTTGTAATGGTACTATGTGAGACTGGGTCTATAGTGTGTGTGGTAACCTTCTCCTCCTGACTGGTCTTGCCAGTCCTATGTTGAAGAGCTCAGCCTCCAGTTTGGCAGTATAGTTGCATCTCTCGCATGTATTTGTGTTTTGTGGGAGGAGGAGAGGGTTGTCTGTGTACATGAGGCAATTGTAACATTGCCTCAATATTCTAGGTTCACCAGCTGAGCAGGAGAGGACACTAGCAACTGATCCTCGACATGCTAGAAGGAATAGACAAAAAAACTTTAAAAAGATTCCGGGGCGTGGGTGACCGAGAAATGGGGGTTGCCTTTTGGGGTACTATCTATGACAAGAGTGCCGTATCAAGGTAATAAGTACTGTAGGAGCAAGTGCTACGTTTAACAGATAGAGAATAGTCTACTTGGAGTCAAGTAGAGATGATCTTTTAATTATAGGATAAGCTGATTAGATCAGTAGTATAGTTCGAGGAAGGTAGTTTTAAGGGAAAATTTGAAGAGTGGACTTTAGGTAGCCGAATAGTTTAAACCTGCTTAACGGCGCTGCCCTAGTGTGCAACAGTAGCAACTCAGCTAAATCGGGCTAAATCGGCTAATCTTGCGCTAAAGCGTGCTTTATAGCAGGGGCTGGAAAAGACAGGAAATGACCCAAAATGGCCAATAAACTACAAGTTACTGCCTTAAACCACTCCTCTGAGGACAAATGAAGGAGTTATGGAAATGACCCTAGTGGCCAATAAAACTACAGTTTCAAGTCAGTAACCACCTCTCCGGGGGCAGGAAGCTGCTCAATGTTAGTCACTGCCACTGATGAACACAGAGACCCTCCTTCAGCCCAAGCAAAAATGGCCTCACAGAAACTTTCAAACAGTTCAGGAACAGCAAGCCTGTAACTGAACTTTTTAACTCTCAGAAAAGTGGGAAAAAGCAAGATTTTTTTTTGTTTTTGTTTTTACAGAGATAGCAGAGGTTCACAAGTAATATCAAGTTATAACAGTGCAGTAAATGACCCCACACAAGAGTGCTAGGTCAAGGACAGAAAATATGCAAGTTTTAAGAAAAAACGATTTAAAATTAAGTGCAAACAGGAAATTCAGCAAACAGCTTTTGGTTGTGCTCTAAATACAGCTACTAATACAGAAATCAAGTTTAACAAGCCAGAAAATGCTCAAGCTAGGCAGCTATGCAGAAAAACTTAGCAAATAAACAGAGAAAAAATACTTAAAATCTCAAAAGTGGCTCCCTTCTTCTCTCAGCGTTTTTCCTCTTGGAGGGTGCTTCACCAACAGCCAACAAGCCTGAAAAGACGCTCAAACCACGAGGCAACTAGGTTTTAAGAGAGGAAGATGAAGGAGTTATGGAAATGACCCTAGTGGCCAATAAAACTACAGTTTCAAGTCAGTAACCACCTCTCCGGGGGCAGGGAAGCTGCTCAATGTTAGTCACTGCCACTGATGAACACAGAGACCCTCCTTCAGCCCAAGCAAAAATGGCCTCACAGAAACTTTCAAACAGTTCAGGAACAGCAAGCCTGTAACTGAACTTTTTAACTCTCAGAAAAGTGGGAAAAAAGCAAGATTTTTTTTTTGTTTTGTTTTTTACAGAGATAGCAGAGGTTCACAAGTAATATCAAGTTATAACAGTGCAGTAAATGACCCCACACAAGAGTGCTAGGTCAAGGACAGAAAATATGCAAGTTTTAAGAAAAAACGATTTAAAATTAAGTGCAAACAGGAAATTCAGCAAACAGCTTTTGGTTGTGCTCTAAATACAGCTACTAATACAGAAATCAAGTTTAACAAGCCAGAAAATGCTCAAGCTAGGCAGCTATGCAGAAAAACTTAGCAAATAAACAGAGAAAAATACTTAAAATCTCAAAAGTGGCTCCCTTCTTCTCTCAGCGTTTTTCCTCTTGGAGGGTGCTTCACCAACAGCCAACAAGCCTGAAAAGACGCTCAAACCACGAGGCAACTAGGTTTTAAGAGAGGAAGATGAAGGAGTTATGGAAATGACCCCTAGTGGCCAATAAAACTACAGTTTCAAGTCAGTAACCACCTCTCCGGGGGCAGGGAAGCTGCTCAATGTTAGTCACTGCCACTGATGAACACAGAGACCCTCCTTCAGCCCAAGCAAAAATGGCCTCACAGAAACTTTCAAACAGTTCAGGAACAGCAAGCCTGTAACTGAACTTTTAACTCTCAGAAAAGTGGGAAAAAAGCAAGCTTTTTGTTTTTGTTTTTGACTTCTACAGAGATAGCAGAGGTTCACAAGTAATATCAAGTTATAACAGTGCAGTAAATGACCCCACACAAGAGTGCTAGGTCAAGGACAGAAAATATGCAAGTTTTAAGAAAAAACGATTTAAAATTAAGTGCAAACAGGAAATTCAGCAAACAGCTTTTGGTTGTGCTCTAAATACAGCTACTAATACAGAAATCAAGTTTAACAAGCCAGAAAATGCTCAAGCTAGGCAGCTATGCAGAAAAACTTAGCAAATAAACAGAGAAAAATACTTAAAATCTCAAAAGTGGCTCCTTCTTCTCTCAGCGTTTTTCCTCTTGGAGGGTGCTTCACCAACAGCCAACAAGCCTGAAAAGACGCTCAAACCACGAGGCAACTAGGTTTTAAGAGAGGAAGATGAAGGAGTTATGGAAATGACCCCTAGTGGCCAATAAAACTACAGTTTCAAGTCAGTAACCACCTCTCCGGGGGCAGGGAAGCTGCTCAATGTTAGTCACTGCCACTGATGAACACAGAGACCCTCCTTCAGCCCAAGCAAAAATGGCCTCACAGAAACTTTCAAACAGTTCAGGAACAGCAAGCCTGTAACTGAACTTTTAACTCTCAGAAAAGTGGGAAAAAAGCAAGATTTTTTTTTGTTTTGCTTTTTACAGAGATAGCAGAGGTTCACAAGTAATATCAAGTTATAACAGTGCAGTAAATGACCCCACACAAGAGTGCTAGGTCAAGGACAGAAAATACGCAAGTTTTAAGAAAAAACGATTTAAAATTAAGTGCAAACAGGAAATTCAGCAAACAGCTTTTGGTTGTGCTCTAAATACAGCTACTAATACAGAAATCAAGTTTAACAAGCCAGAAAATGCTCAAGCTAGGCAGCTATGCAGAAAAACTTAGCAAATAAACAGAGAAAAAATACTTAAAATCTCAAAAGTGGCTCCCTTCTTCTCTCAGCGTTTTTCCTCTTGGAGGGTGCTTCACCAACAGCCAACAAGCCTGAAAAGACGCTCAAACCACGAGGCAACTAGGTTTTAAGAGAGGAAGATGAAGGAGTTATGGAAATGACCCTAGTGGCCAATAAAACTACAGTTTCAAGTCAGTAACCACCTCTCCGGGGGCAGGAAGCTGCTCAATGTTAGTCACTGCCACTGATGAACACAGAGACCCTCCTTCAGCCCAAGCAAAAATGGCCTCACAGAAACTTTCAAACAGTTCAGGAACAGCAAGCCTGTAACTGAACTTTTAACTCTCAGAAAAGTGGGAAAAAAGCAAGATTTTTTTGTTTTTGTTTTTACAGAGATAGCAGAGGTTCACAAGTAATATCAAGTTATAACAGTGCAGTAAATGACCCCACACAAGAGTGCTAGGTCAAGGACAGAAAATATGCAAGTTTTAAGAAAAAACGATTTAAAATTAAGTGCAAACAGGAAATTCAGCAAACAGCTTTTGGTTGTGCTCTAAATACAGCTACTAATACAGAAATCAAGTTTAACAAGCCAGAAAATGCTCAAGCTAGGCAGCTATGCAGAAAAACTTAGCAAATAAACAGAGAAAAAATACTTAAAATCTCAAAAGTGGCTCCTTCTTCTCTCAGCGTTTTTCCTCTTGGAGGGTGCTTCACCAACAGCCAACAAGCCTGAAAAGACGCTCAAACCACGAGGCAACTAGGTTTTAAGAGAGGAAGATGAAGGAGTTATGGAAATGACCCTAGTGGCCAATAAAACTACAGTTTCAAGTCAGTAACCACCTCTCCGGGGGCAGGAAGCTGCTCAATGTTAGTCACTGCCACTGATGAACACAGAGACCCTCCTTCAGCCCAAGCAAAAATGGCCTCACAGAAACTTTCAAACAGTTCAGGAACAGCAAGCCTGTAACTGAACTTTTAACTCTCAGAAAAGTGGGAAAAAAGCAAGATTTTTTTTTTGTTTTTGTTTTACAGAGATAGCAGAGGTTCACAAGTAATATCAAGTTATAACAGTGCAGTAAATGACCCCACACAAGAGTGCTAGGTCAAGGACAGAAAATATGCAAGTTTTAAGAAAAAACGATTTAAAATTAAGTGCAAACAGGAAATTCAGCAAACAGCTTTTGGTTGTGCTCTAAATACAGCTACTAATACAGAAATCAAGTTTAACAAGCCAGAAAATGCTCAAGCTAGGCAGCTATGCAGAAAAACTTAGCAAATAAACAGAGAAAAAATACTTAAAATCTCAAAAGTGGCTCCCTTCTTCTCTCAGCGTTTTTCCTCTTGGAGGGTGCTTCACCAACAGCCAACAAGCCTGAAAAGGCGCTCAAACCACGAGGCAACTAGGTTTTAAGAGAGGAAGATGAAGGAGTTATGGAAATGACCCCTAGTGGCCAATAAAACTACAGTTTCAAGTCAGTAACCACCTCTCCGGGGGCAGGGAAGCTGCTCAATGTTAGTCACTGCCACTGATGAACACAGAGACCCTCCTTCAGCCCAAGCAAAAATGGCCTCACAGAAACTTTCAAACAGTTCAGGAACAGCAAGCCTGTAACTGAACTTTTAACTCTCAGAAAAGTGGGAAAAAAGCAAGATTTTTTTTTGTTTTTGTTTACTACAGAGATAGCAGAGGTTCACAAGTAATATCAAGTTATAACAGTGCAGTAAATGACCCCACACAAGAGTGCTAGGTCAAGGACAGAAAATATGCAAGTTTTAAGAAAAAACGATTTAAAATTAAGTGCAAACAGGAAATTCAGCAAACAGCTTTTGGTTGTGCTCTAAATACAGCTACTAATACAGAAATCAAGTTTAACAAGCCAGAAAATGCTCAAGCTAGGCAGCTATGCAGAAAAACTTAGCAAATAAACAGAGAAAAATACTTAAAATCTCAAAAGTGGCTCCCTTCTTCTCTCAGCGTTTTTCCTCTTGGAGGGTGCTTCACCAACAGCCAACAAGCCTGAAAAGATGCTCAAACCACGAGGCAACTAGGTTTTAAGAGAGGAAGATGAAGGAGTTATGGAAATGACCCCTAGTGGCCAATAAAACTACAGTTTCAAGTCAGTAACCACCTCTCCGGGGGCAGGAAGCTGCTCAATGTTAGTCACTGCCACTGATGAACACAGAGACCCTCCTTCAGCCCAAGCAAAAATGGCCTCACAGAAACTTTCAAACAGTTCAGGAACAGCAAGCCTGTAACTGAACTTTTAACTCTCAGAAAAGTGGGAAAAAAGCAAGATTTTTTTTGTTTTTGTTTTTACAGAGATAGCAGAGGTTCACAAGTAATATCAAGTTATAACAGTGCAGTAAATGACCCCACACAAGAGTGCTAGGTCAAGGACAGAAAATATGCAAGTTTTAAGAAAAAACGATTTAAAATTAAGTGCAAACAGGAAATTCAGCAAACAGCTTTTGGTTGTGCTCTAAATACAGCTACTAATACAGAAATCAAGTTTAACAAGCCAGAAAATGCTCAAGCTAGGCAGCTATGCAGAAAAACTTAGCAAATAAACAGAGAAAAATACTTAAAATCTCAAAAGTGGCTCCCTTCTTCTCTCAGCGTTTTTCCTCTTGGAGGGTGCTTCACCAACAGCCAACAAGCCTGAAAAGACGCTCAAACCACGAGGCAACTAGGTTTTAAGAGAGGAAGATGAAGGAGTTATGGAAATGACCCCTAGTGGCCAATAAAACTACAGTTTCAAGTCAGTAACCACCTCTCCGGGGGCAGGAAGCTGCTCAATGTTAGTCACTGCCACTGATGAACACAGAGACCCTCCTTCAGCCCAAGCAAAAATGGCCTCACAGAAACTTTCAAACAGTTCAGGAACAGCAAGCCTGTAACTGAACTTTTTAACTCTCAGAAAAGTGGGAAAAAAGCAAGATTTTTTTTTGTTTTGTTTTACAGAGATAGCAGAGGTTCACAAGTAATATCAAGTTATAACAGTGCAGTAAATGACCCCACACAAGAGTGCTAGGTCAAGGACAGAAAATATGCAAGTTTTAAGAAAAAACGATTTAAAATTAAGTGCAAACAGGAAATTCAGCAAACAGCTTTTGGTTGTGCTCTAAATACAGCTACTAATACAGAAATCAAGTTTAACAAGCCAGAAAATGCTCAAGCTAGGCAGCTATGCAGAAAAACTTAGCAAATAAACAGAGAAAAAATACTTAAAATCTCAAAAGTGGCTCCCTTCTTCTCTCAGCGTTTTTCCTCTTGGAGGGTGCTTCACCAACAGCCAACAAGCCTGAAAAGATGCTCAAACCACGAGGCAACTAGGTTTTAAGAGAGGAAGATGAAGGAGTTATGGAAATGACCCTAGTGGCCAATAAAACTACAGTTTCAAGTCAGTAACCACCTCTCCGGGGGCAGGGAAGCTGCTCAATGTTAGTCACTGCCACTGATGAACACAGAGACCCTCCTTCAGCCCAAGCAAAAATGGCCTCACAGAAACTTTCAAACAGTTCAGGAACAGCAAGCCTGTAACTGAACTTTAACTCTCAGAAAAGTGGGAAAAAAGCAAGATTTTTTTTTGTTTTGTTTTTACAGAGATAGCAGAGGTTCACAAGTAATATCAAGTTATAACAGTGCAGTAAATGACCCCACACAAGAGTGCTAGGTCAAGGACAGAAAATATGCAAGTTTTAAGAAAAAAACGATTTAAAATTAAGTGCAAACAGGAAATTCAGCAAACAGCTTTTGGTTGTGCTCTAAATACAGCTACTAATACAGAAATCAAGTTTAACAAGCCAGAAAATGCTCAAGCTAGGCAGCTATGCAGAAAAACTTAGCAAATAAACAGAGAAAAAATACTTAAAATCTCAAAAGTGGCTCCCTTCTTCTCTCAGCGTTTTTCCTCTTGGAGGGTGCTTCACCAACAGCCAACAAGCCTGAAAAGACGCTCAAACCACGAGGCAACTAGGTTTTAAGAGAGGAAGATGAAGGAGTTATGGAAATGACCCCTAGTGGCCAATAAAACTACAGTTTCAAGTCAGTAACCACCTCTCCGGGGGCAGGAAGCTGCTCAATGTTAGTCACTGCCACTGATGAACACAGAGACCCTCCTTCAGCCCAAGCAAAAATGGCCTCACAGAAACTTTCAAACAGTTCAGGAACAGCAAGCCTGTAACTGAACTTTTAACTCTCAGAAAAGTGGGAAAAAAGCAAGATTTTTTTTTTTGTTTTGTTTCTTACAGAGATAGCAGAGGTTCACAAGTAATATCAAGTTATAACAGTGCAGTAAATGACCCCACACAAGAGTGCTAGGTCAAGGACAGAAAATATGCAAGTTTTAAGAAAAAACGATTTAAAATTAAGTGCAAACAGGAAATTCAGCAAACAGCTTTTGGTTGTGCTCTAAATACAGCTACTAATACAGAAATCAAGTTTAACAAGCCAGAAAATGCTCAAGCTAGGCAGCTATGCAGAAAAACTTAGCAAATAAACAGAAAAAATACTTAAAATCTCAAAAGTGGCTCCCTTCTTCTCTCAGCGTTTTTCCTCTTGGAGGGTGCTTCACCAACAGCCAACAAGCCTGAAAAGACGCTCAAACCACGAGGCAACTAGGTTTTAAGAGAGGAAGATGAAGGAGTTATGGAAATGACCCCTAGTGGCCAATAAAACTACAGTTTCAAGTCAGTAACCACCTCTCCGGGGGCAGGGAAGCTGCTCAATGTTAGTCACTGCCACTGATGAACACAGAGACCCTCCTTCAGCCCAAGCAAAAATGGCCTCACAGAAACTTTCAAACAGTTCAGGAACAGCAAGCCTGTAACTGAACTTTTTTAACTCTCAGAAAAGTGGGAAAAAAGCAAGATTTTTTTTTTGTTTTTCTTTTTTACAGAGATAGCAGAGGTTCACAAGTAATATCAAGTTATAACAGTGCAGTAAATGACCCCACACAAGAGTGCTAGGTCAAGGACAGAAAATATGCAAGTTTTAAGAAAAAACGATTTAAAATTAAGTGCAAACAGGAAATTCAGCAAACAGCTTTTGGTTGTGCTCTAAATACAGCTACTAATACAGAAATCAAGTTTAACAAGCCAGAAAATGCTCAAGCTAGGCAGCTATGCAGAAAAACTTAGCAAATAAACAGAGAAAAATACTTAAAATCTCAAAAGTGGCTCCCTTCTTCTCTCAGCGTTTTTTCCTCTTGGAAGGTGCTTCACCAACAGCCAACAAGCCTGAAAAGATGCTCAAACCACGAGGCAACTAGGTTTTAAGAGAGGAAGATGAAGGAGTTATGGAAATGACCCCTAGTGGCCAATAAAACTACAGTTTCAAGTCAGTAACCACCTCTCCGGGGGCAGGGAAGCTGCTCAATGTTAGTCACTGCCACTGATGAACACAGAGACCCTCCTTCAGCCCAAGCAAAAATGGCCTCACAGAAACTTTCAAACAGTTCAGGAACAGCAAGCCTGTAACTGAACTTTTAACTCTCAGAAAAGTGGGAAAAAAGCAAGATTTTTTTACAGAGATAGCAGAGGTTCACAAGTAATATCAAGTTATAACAGTGCAGTAAATGACCCCACACAAGAGTGCTAGGTCAAGGACAGAAAATATGCAAGTTTTAAGAAAAAACGATTTAAAATTAAGTGCAAACAGGAAATTCAGCAAACAGCTTTTGGTTGTGCTCTAAATACAGCTACTAATACAGAAATCAAGTTTAACAAGCCAGAAAATGCTCAAGCTAGGCAGCTATGCAGAAAAACTTAGCAAATAAACAGAGAAAAAATACTTAAAATCTCAAAAGTGGCTCCCTTCTTCTCTCAGCGTTTTTCCTCTTGGAGGGTGCTTCACCAACAGCCAACAAGCCTGAAAAGACGCTCAAACCACGAGGCAACTAGGTTTTAAGAGAGGAAGATGAAGGAGTTATGGAAATGACCCCTAGTGGCCAATAAAACTACAGTTTCAAGTCAGTAACCACCTCTCCGGGGGCAGGGAAGCTGCTCAATGTTAGTCACTGCCACTGATGAACACAGAGACCCTCCTTCAGCCCAAGCAAAATGGCCTCACAGAAACTTTCAAACAGTTCAGGAACAGCAAGCCTGTAACTGAACTTTAACTCTCAGAAAAGTGGGAAAAAAGCAAGATTTTTTTTTTTGTTTTTTACAGAGATAGCAGAGGTTCACAAGTAATATCAAGTTATAACAGTGCAGTAAATGACCCCACACAAGAGTGCTAGGTCAAGGACAGAAAATATGCAAGTTTTAAGAAAAAACGATTTAAAATTAAGTGCAAACAGGAAATTCAGCAAACAGCTTTTGGTTGTGCTCTAAATACAGCTACTAATACAGAAATCAAGTTTAACAAGCCAGAAAATGCTCAAGCTAGGCAGCTATGCAGAAAAACTTAGCAAATAAACAGAGAAAAATACTTAAAATCTCAAAAGTGGCTCCTTCTTCTCTCAGCGTTTTTCCTCTTGGAGGGTGCTTCACCAACAGCCAACAAGCCTGAAAAGACGCTCAAACCACGAGGCAACTAGGTTTTAAGAGAGGAAGATGAAGGAGTTATGGAAATGACCCCTAGTGGCCAATAAAACTACAGTTTCAAGTCAGTAACCACCTCTCCGGGGGCAGGGAAGCTGCTCAATGTTAGTCACTGCCACTGATGAACACAGAGACCCTCCTTCAGCCCAAGCAAAATGGCCTCACAGAAACTTTCAAACAGTTCAGGAACAGCAAGCCTGTAACTGAACTTTTTAACTCTCAGAAAAGTGGGAAAAAGCAAGATTTTTTTTTGTTTTGTTTTTACAGAGATAGCAGAGGTTCACAAGTAATATCAAGTTATAACAGTGCAGTAAATGACCCCACACAAGAGTGCTAGGTCAAGGACAGAAAATATGCAAGTTTTAAGAAAAAACGATTTAAAATTAAGTGCAAACAGGAAATTCAGCAAACAGCTTTTGGTTGTGCTCTAAATACAGCTACTAATACAGAAATCAAGTTTAACAAGCCAGAAAATGCTCAAGCTAGGCAGCTATGCAGAAAAACTTAGCAAATAAACAGAGAAAAATACTTAAAATCTCAAAAGTGGCTCCCTTCTTCTCTCAGCGTTTTTCCTCTTGGAGGGTGCTTCACCAACAGCCAACAAGCCTGAAAAGACGCTCAAACCACGAGGCAACTAGGTTTTAAGAGAGGAAGATGAAGGAGTTATGGAAATGACCCTAGTGGCCAATAAAACTACAGTTTCAAGTCAGTAACCACCTCTCCGGGGGCAGGGAAGCTGCTCAATGTTAGTCACTGCCACTGATGAACACAGAGACCCTCCTTCAGCCCAAGCAAAAATGGCCCCACAGAAACTCTCAAACAGCTCAGGAACAGCAAGCCTGTAACTGAACCCCTCTAACTCTCAGAAAAGTGGGAAAAAAGCAAGATTTTTTTTTTGTTTTGTTTTTTACAGAGATAGCAGAGGTTCACAAGTAATATCAAGTTATAACAGTGCAGTAAATGACCCCACACAAGAGTGCTAGGTCAAGGACAGAAAATATGCAAGTTTTAAGAAAAAACGATTTAAAATTAAGTGCAAACAGGAAATTCAGCAAACAGCTTTTGGTTGTGCTCTAAATACAGCTACTAATACAGAAATCAAGTTTAACAAGCCAGAAAATGCTCAAGCTAGGCAGCTATGCAGAAAAACTTAGCAAATAAACAGAGAAAAAAATACTTAAAATCTCAAAAGTGGCTCCCTTCTTCTCTCAGCATTTTTCCTCTTGGAGGGTGCTTCACCAACAGCCAACAAGCCTGAAAAGACGCTCAAACCACGAGGCAACTAGGTTTTAAGAGAGGAAGATGAAGGAGTTATGGAAATGACCCCTAGTGGCCAATAAAACTACAGTTTCAAGTCAGTAACCACCTCTCCGGGGGCAGGGAAGCTGCTCAATGTTAGTCACTGCCACTGATGAACACAGAGACCCTCCTTCAGCCCAAGCAAAAATGGCCTCACAGAAACTTTCAAACAGTTCAGGAACAGCAAGCCTGTAACTGAACTTTTTTAACTCTCAGAAAAGTGGGAAAAAAGCAAGATTTTTTTGTTTTTGTTTTTTACAGAGATAGCAGAGGTTCACAAGTAATATCAAGTTATAACAGTGCAGTAAATGACCCCACACAAGAGTGCTAGGTCAAGGACAGAAAATATGCAAGTTTTAAGAAAAAACGATTTAAAATTAAGTGCAAACAGGAAATTCAGCAAACAGCTTTTGGTTGTGCTCTAAATACAGCTACTAATACAGAAATCAAGTTTAACAACCCAGAAAATGCTCAAGCTAGGCAGCTATGCAGAAAAACTTAGCAAATAAACAGAGAAAAAATACTTAAAATCTCAAAAGTGGCTCCCTTCTTCTCTCAGCGTTTTTTCCTCTTGGAGGGTGCTTCACCAACAGCCAACAAGCCTGAGTTAGAAAAGTACGTTGAAATGTTACACTGTACAATAGAAGCCTGTAACGGGTTAGTGCCCACCAAGGCCAGGTTGTTTTTCTCAAAAGTTTCTCATAAATCTAGTCATGTCAGCAGAAAATCTGAGTAACATCTGCTGTAGAATAATACTGAAAGTTGTGTTTGATTACATCAGCCATAGAAGGCCATGTCTTGTAAAACAGTATAAGAATAGCATGCTTCCTGTTAGTAGTTAGGCAAAATCCTGTATTTGCATGTTTTTGTCTCCTTGCAGCAAGTTATTAAATGTGCCTTAACTGAACCTTATGTGTATTGGTCTTTGAAGTTTTTTCCTTTGAGAGATTGGTCCTTTGGACCGGAAACCCTCACTTCGCCTCGGATCAGACAGGCCAAGTGGCTTGAAACCGTACGGGGAAGAAACCACATCGGTGCTTCTTATTTGAAAAGCCCTCCGACTGAATTGTCGTACAAAAGAGGCAAGCCACTTTCTGATCTGCGACTGAAGGACGGGTTTACTTGAACCAGGTGATCTATCATGAAGGCTCAGGTAAGGTGAATCTACCTTTTTTTTTTTTTTTCTGTTTTAGATCAGGGACTAGATTTGTATTGTTTTGTTAAGACTTTGTTTATACAAGTCAGGGACAAAAAGATTATTGTCTTGTCATAGATCAGGCAAACAGAGCAGGTAGGCAGTCATTCTGAAGAGACTATAACAAAATCCGTGGTACCACATTAAAAATAAGGAGTTACGTAATGATTACAAGGGCAGAACAGAATGGGTAATAATTGCACAAAAAGACCCCAAAATCCGCCGTTAACTGAAGACGCGAAATACATGCAGTCACAGCGTGCTGATAATATTAAATACTACTCAAAATGGGTTAATAAGTATGAATTTGACGGTAAATTAGAAAAATCCTCACTTGTCAAACTTGTCAAACAGCTTAAAACCGATTCCAAAGGTCGGGTAAAAAAGCAACGTCAATTAGGAATTCCTCAGGCACACAGGTGGATCGAGGAAGTAAACTGAAGGGAACAAAAGAATAATAATTCAAAAACAATGTTTTTAGATAAGGAGGATAATAACTTGGTAATAGCATCAGCCCCTCCGCCTCCCTTACCAGAATATGAAGCAAGTTAACAAGTTAGCCCACCCCCGCGATATCCTGCTGTTACCGAAAGTAGAGACACTACAAAAGCAAAAACGTTTATTAGAGATCCCATCGAGACCAGGTCTCGAACACGGGCAGGTAACTCAAAAGGGGACATTGAGTTATATCAAATGGGTAGGAATTCACAATCTATGAGTGAAGAAGAAATATGCCCACTTATAGAAGTGCCTAATAATCAGGCAGGGCAAGAAGGTCAGGACCCAACTATCCTAGTGTATAGACCCTGGACTCCGGAAGACATTCAGAAAGCCACTGAGGGAATTCCCCATCCAAAAGTTAATTTTAGAAAGTTTTTAGAAGATTTGCAAGGAATGAGGCTAAGTTATAATTTAAATGGAAAAGAGGTAGAAAAAGTAGTCAGACAAATTGTGGGACCAGATTGGCACATGATTAGTGGTGACTGGAATCCCTGTGACGCTGCGCTCAGGCCCCTCCCACATAGCAGCGCAGAATTAGACAACAGAGTGAAAGGTCTTACAGACCGAATCTCTGAGAAATGGAAGTCTAGGGCAGACTGAACTTGCATTAATCAATGCATCCAACAAGAAGGCGAGACTGTTGATAGATATTATGCCAGACTGTTAGAATGTTTTAATAACCACTGTGGAATGCAGGTTCCTTAAGATCAGACGCACGATTCCCCATATGAGCAGCAGTTAAAGAATGCATTTTTGAAAGGCAGTATTGCACCCATAAGCAGCTTTATCACAAAGCACATGGTAGATCATCGTACAAGCAGGTTACAATCATTACTTGAATATGCTAGGCATGCCGAAAGGCATTTTAATAGCAAAAAGAAAAAACAAGTATTTTCTGTAGAAGATGGAGCAGAAGTTTATGTAGTACAGTCTGGGAAAAAGGGCAAGAGAAATGCCCAGGGAAACAAACAATCTGATCAGCGATCAGAGGACTTTGAAGGGCGAAAGAAAAAGGGTGAATGTTTTAAATGCAGTAAAAAGGGACACTTGGCAAGGGATTGCAAGAAAAACAAGAAGGGAACCACGGAAGACAAGGAGGGTGAGGACTGACTATATGATAGTCAGGAATCACTAGAAGGGGATAGCAAAGAAAGGACAAATAAGAATGTGATAGAGGGAATAGAGGAAGTGCAGGAAATCACGGATAGTGAAGAAAATGAGATATTGGATTTGGCTTTACTGAGCTTAGAGCTCTATTTAGCAGACACGAAACCAGAAGTTACACTCCTGGTAGAAGGGAAGGAAGTCAGATTCTTGTGTGACTCAGGGGCATCACGGACCCTGATACATCCCTCCAAACTGCCAGGGAACTCAGTCACCTGATTACATACTAGTGAAAGCAGCTAATGGACAGCTGTATCGGGAGCCCCTCTCCTATAATATTGCAATAACTGATCCTGTTTCAGGATTGACCCAGAAAAGAAAAATTGTTGTTTCTGCAAAATGCCCAGTAAACCTCTTGGGCAGAGTCCTTATGCAGCTATTTGGTATAGCAGTAGTTCCAACTATGCAGGGTATGGAAGCACAGTGACAAATTAATACCTTTGCAGTGCAAACGGAGGGTAAAATGTTTTATTGGTACAGCCAGGACTTGGTTACGACTGGTCCAGGGGCAGTGACCGAAGAATTGATGAACATAGCCATCAGCAAGTTCCCCTCCCTTGACATTGATAAAGAACATTTGTTGCACTGCACTCTGTATTATTGTAACACACCAGGACCTGATAAGGAATATGAGCAAGAATTGTTTAGAAATTGTGCAAACAGATTGATATTACGTAATCTGTACTGGGACACAGAAGGGAACAGTGTAGTCAGCTGTTCATTGCCCCAGGAGTTCTTTGCACTTTATAAATCTAATAGATTACCACATGTTAGCTTAACTAAGGACAAAAATGTAAAATGGGTAGACTTGGGAGAAAAAGTCACGAGATGGGAAAAACAGACAGAGTTAGAACTGTCAGAACAGGGAATACAAATGCAGAAGTTGAACTGGATAACTCAAACCCACCCAGCTGTACACTTGCAGTCTAGCAAGGACAGCTGATTAGCACTCCTATTGAAGGAGGAAGAGAATGCCTTACAGAACATACCAGAAACTCTCTGGTCAATGGAAAATCAGATATAGGACTTACTCGTACAGTGGGACCAGTTACTATTATGCCAAAGTCAGCATTTAGACCACAAAAAAGGCAGTATCCCTTAAGAAAAGATGCAGAGGTGGGAATCAAACCTATTATAGCAGCTTTAATTAAGGAAGGGGTGCTGCTGGAATCTCCTGATTCACCATGTAACACACCCTTATTTCCTGTTAAGAAAGTGAATGGAGAGTGGCGTATGGTCCAAGATTTACAATCTGTAAATGACGCAGTAATACCAAGGGCACCTACGGTGCCAGACCCACACACCCTGTTGAATGATTTAAAACCTCAACAGAAATATTTTTCTGTGGTAGATATCAGCAATGCGTTCTTTTTGATACCGATACACCCTGACAGCCAGTATTGCTTTGCATTCACATTTCAGGGGAAAAGGTATATATATACATGACTATCACAGGAGTATTGTGAAAGTCCAACAATATTCTCACAAGAAATGGCAAGCAACTTGGCGGGAATTACCCCACCAAGAGGTAGCCAAATTTTGCTTTATGTTGATGATATCCTGCTGGCGGCCCCCACCCAGCAAGATTGTAAAGAAGATACCATAGCACTATTACAATTTTTAGCCACTGAAGGACATAAAGTAAAAAAAAATAAACTGCAGCTTTGGAAAAAACAAGTTAAATACCTAGGATATGTAATATCCAAGGAGGGTAGGACATTAGATGAGGACAGAAAAGTAGCGATTTTGCAAGCACCAAAACCCACTACCAAGAAGGAAATTATGTCCTTCCCAGGTACGAGTAATTTTTGTCGGAGCTGGATTCCAAACTATGCCTTGGAATCTGCACCGCTGACTAACCTAATTTATAAAAAGCCTATGGCAGCACAGGATTTGTTACAATGGACACCAGAAGCAGAATCTGCTTTCTGCAAACTGAAACAGTTAATAGCATCCTCATTAGTTTTAGGTTTACCAAACGATCATAAACATTTTTTCCAAACTGTACATTGTAAGCAAGGTTATATGACATCAGTGTTAACACAGCAGCATGGGGACAAGCAACGCCCTATCGCTTATTATTCATCACAATTGGACCCAGTGGCATGGTCTTTACCTCACTGTGTACAAGCAGTAGTTGCAGCTGCATTGGCAGTACAGGTTTCAGCCTCAGTAGTTTTGTTCCACCCTCTTACATTGAGAGTGCCTTATGCAGTCGCGATTATTTTACTGCAAGAGAAGGTAGCATATCTTTCCCCTGCTAGGCATCTTTCCTGTATGACTATATTGTTGAGCCAACCTCATATGACAATTGAACGATGTATGACTTTGAACCCTTCTACCTTGCTCCCAAACCCTGCAGATGGCACACCACACAGCTGCCTGCAGGTGATTGAGCAAAAGACACTGCCTAGAAAAGATCTCACGGATGTCCCCTTGGATGATGCCGAGGTGACATACTACGTGGATGGCTCATGCAAAAGGGGTCCTGTAGGACAGAACCTAGTAGGATATGCAGTAGTTTCTGATACTGACATTATAGAAGTTAAATCTTTACCACACAATTTATCTGCACAGGCAGCAGAATTGATTGCCTTGACACGGGCATGTACCTTAGCAAAGGGTAAATGCGTGAACATTTTTACTGACAGCCAGTATGCTTTTTCTACTGTGCATGTTTTTGTGCAAAAGTGGAAAAATCGAGGAATGATAACATCTACTGGCAAACCAATCAATCATGCACAGTTTATTTTAGATCTTTTAGAATCTATTCAGTTACCTCAGAAAGTAGCTATTTGTAAATGCACAGCTCATACCAAGCAACAGGACAGGATTTCAAAAGGTAATGCGAGAGCTGATACAGCTGCAAAGCAGGCAGCTTCAGAAGTATTTCTTTTGAAAGAGGAATTACAACCCTCTGAGATTTTAGACTTAGAAATGTTAAAGACAATGCAGACACTTACTACGCAAGTTGAAAAACAAAGATGGGTAAAACGAGGAGCAATTCTCGAAAAAAGGCTGTACATCTCTAAAGAAGGAAAACCGATATTGCCATCTAATTTGTTTAGATATGCAGCTTTGTTGAGCCATGGGCAGTGCCATGTCTCAACAGGGGGGATGGTACAGCTGGTGAACCAAGTGTTCACAACATATGGATTCTTAAATTACTCTAAAAAATTCTGCTCAATGTGCCAAGTTTGTAATAAACATCATGCACAAGGGGCATTAGAGCCCAAGCAAGGGAGTTTCCCTACACCACCGTATCCGTTTCATACTATCTGTATGGATTTTATAGAATTGAACAAATGTGAAAATAAGAAGTATTGTCTTGTCATAGTAGATATGTTTTCCAGATGGGTGGAAGCCTTTCCGACTAAAAATCCAGATGCTGCAACCGTGGCAAAAGTTCTTGTTAAAGAAATCATCCCTAGATTCGGCATTCTGGAAAGGATCTACTGTGACAACTGTACACACTTCGTAAACCAGACCATACAACAGTTAAGTAAACATTTTGGTATTTCTTTAAAAAATCATTGTGTGTATCACCCACAATCTGCAGGGCTAGTAGAGAGGCATAATGGGATTTTAAAGAATAAGCTAAGGAAGTTAATAGTAGAAACACAGAGAAATTGGGTGTACTGTCGGCCCCTGGCACTGCTTGAGCATGAGAACTGTTCCAAATGTAAAAGGATTGACTCCTTTTGAAAAACTATTTTGAAGGGCTTATTATATACCTCAGTGGAAATCTCTCATACCCGCAGACCAGGAAGCTGACAGTACACTAGCTGAGTATATGAGAAACCTGTTAAATTCTAAACATCTGTTGCAGTCAAATTCTGTTTCGAATAAAGAACGAACCAGACCGTCAGAAGTGGCAGTGCCCCCGGGTACCTGGATCTGGGTGAAGACAGTAAAGAAAAAGAACTGGGCGTCACCAAAGTGGGAAGGTCCATATCAAGTGGTTCTGTCGACACCCACTGCAGTCAAAATAGCGGAGCATGCCTCCTGGATCCACCTGACGCACTGTAAACTAGTGAAAAACTTTGAACTGGGCAAAAATCTTGTCACATGCCAAGAGTAAAAATGATAGAGTCCAGAAGAAACAGGAATGCAGAACAACCCTTTCCTCAGAAGTATTGCATAATCATCCTGTTAACTGTACTAGTGACAATAATCTTTTTGCTGTGGCCTTTCCTTTTCTCAGCCACACAGACTGAACTGAATAAACGTGAAGCATTACTCATAGACTGGCATCCAAACTTTAACACTTACCAGGCAATTAAATATGTGTATGCTGAGACTTTCAATGTTTCGAATTGCTGGATTTGTACAGCTTTGCCGACAGCATACGGGGGGGTTATTAATGACTACAGTCCCCCTAGGGGTCAATGAGACCTGGGAAAACTTGATTTATGATACCTCAACCATTATATCACAAGATAAAATAGCATTGCACTTGTCTGTTCCACAAAAGGGAACTGTGTGTTTTTATAAAAATGATACTGTTCAGGTGGGTTGGAGCAATTGCAATGTGACTGTGCCTTATAAATGTTACACTAAAGGTAACAATGTAGATTTTTATTGTAATACAAATTATGATTCATTTCTTGGATTGATGCACAAAACAATTGATGAAGTAAAACATAATTCTGTTCTTTATAAGCAACTGTCTATAATTGATAGAAAAATGTTTCATGCAGGGTGAGTGTATATTCATAGCAAGGTTACTACTAAAGTAGAGGACTGTTATTTTCTGTGTGGCAGAAAGGCATACAAATGGCTACCTGAGAATTGGTCCGGCAGTTGTTTTTTGGGTTACCTGGTTCTGGCCATACGACATACTGCAGTTTTCCCTCTAGGAAAAATTCGAAATGTCCAAGAGGTTGTCAAGAAACCTGTAAATCCAGTGGGACAAATCGATGCGCGTTGGAAAGACCATCTTTCTATAGGCAAAGGACTGACACACATGGACTTGAGTGATAGCGTTATATCATGGGCAGGCATATTACCAGCATATGGTGCAGTGAAATTGATCTGGGAGCTGAGAAAACTGTCAAAACTTCTCGAAGTAATGAGCAATGCAACTTTTTCCACTCTCAAATTGGTGACTGGTGAACTGAATGCCATGAGAACTGTAGTGCTTCAAAACCGCATGGCTCTCGACTTTACCCTAGCGGTGAGAGGTGGTACTTGCGCTTTAATCCAAGAAGAATGCTGTTCGTATATTCCTGACCATAAACACGAGATAGACAATCATCTTGAGGTAATTCAGCAAGTGTCGGCCTTGACCAAACCAGGCCCAAACCCACTGATGGACTTTTTCCAGAAATGGTTTGGGGTGGGGTACCATCCTAATGAACATCCTGATTGCCATTTGTGTAGGAATGCTCCTATTGGGAGTATGTGTTTGTTGTGGTATCCCCTGCATGAAAAGACTGATTAAAAACTTTATAGACATGTTAGTTTCTGAAACCTTATATCAAAGTACTGAGTTTGAAGAACTGTTAAAAGATTGAAAATGCTTTCATAAGTTTAAACTGAATGACTCTCTTAACTGCAAATCCTGAGTGGGAAGAGGTTAGGAGAAGAAAACAAACCATTTATGCTTATTTTGAAAGTAGAATAGAAGTATTAATAGGGGGGAAATGTCAGAAAAATATGTATTAATGTGTGTATTAGTAATATGCTCAGTGCATTTAGAGCTTGAAAAGGGTTAACACATTTATTCTATTTCATACTGCATAAATCTGTACAAATGGCAGATGCTTTCTGACCTTGTATTGTCAGCTAAATTATTTGCTTATGTGTGGAAATTTACTGAGAAGCAGATGATTTCTGCCTGTGTTAGGAAAATAATGAATAGAACAATACTACTTGTATAAATGTTATGAAACTTAGACAAGAAGTTCCACTTGTGCTGTGAGAAAATACACAGCTGTAGAAGCTATAGATAATTAGAACAAAGCCTGCTTGAAAATATGAACTGCAATCAGTATCTGCTTGTATCTGAGTTAGAAAAGTACCTTGAAATGTAACACTGTACAATAGAAGCCTGTAACGGGTTAGTGCCCACCAAGGCCAGGTTGTTTTTTTCAAAAGTTTCTCATAAATCTAGTCATGTCAGCAGAAAATCTGAGTAACATCGGCTGTAGAACAATACTGAAAGTTGTGTTTGATTACGTCAGCCATAGAAGGCCATGTCTTGTAAAACAGTATAATAATAGCATGCTTCCTGTTAGTAGTTAGGCAAAATCCTGTATTTGCATGTTTTTGTCTCCTTGCAGCAAGTTATTAAATGTGCCTTAACTGAACCTTACGTGTATTGGTCTTTGAAGTTTTTTCCTTTGACAAAGTGCTAGGTGAATAAGCTAGTTAAACGCAAGAGAGAAGAGAACTAGAAAGATCTAAGGGAAAAATTAAAGAACAGACTTTCTGGCACCGGTAATAGTTAACCCTAGCTTAGTGGTGCTGCACAGCATGCAAAACCATGCAAACACAAGCTTTTAAAGCAGAAAGTTGAATAGGAGCTAAAAAAACACTCATCTTGTAGTAGATAGGCTACCTAGTGCTTACCATTCTCACTGATAAGCTGAGAGGTTTCCCTCTAACACAGAAAAGTCTGGGGAACTCAGAAACTGCAATACCATCCTGAATACAGCAAGTCTATATCTGAACTACTCTAGTAACAGGAAAGGTAGGAAAACAAGCTAGAACCTTTTTTTTCAGCTATAACAGCAGCAAATGAGCAAACTGATTTAAACAAATTAACCAATTAACTAATAAAAAAGCTCAAAACTGAGCCCTGTTCCAGCCGTCATCCATCAGACAAGTTCTAACTGCACACTCCTGCCACTAGGTTGCAGGAGAACCTTCTCCAAAAAAAGACGGCCTGGATTAGAGCTCAAGTTGTATAAACAAAGCTAGATTCAGCAGGTCTGAATCTAGTCTATGCTACAGAAAACAAGGCGCACCAATTTCTGAAAGAAACAGTTTAAATAAGCAGGCACAATAAGCCTTTAAACAGAAATTCCCAGCTCAGAAGGGCAGAAAATATCTTCTGCTCCCACAAGAGTGCAAACCACAAACCTTCTTAAGCCCAAATGCTTAAACCAGAACTAATACACTTTTAGAATTTAGTCTAGTAGCTTAATTTGCAGTTGCATGATGACTGTGTATTACAGTAAGATTTTTGAATTGGTTATACATTATACTGCACTTCTATTTCCATAATCAGAATTACATATAAAAGGTAGATTATTTGTATTTTGATCCTAGTCTAGGGCATCAATCTTGTAGCTTCTTTCACAGTTGTGGCAAGGCTGTGGTTTACTACCAGATTTGAGCCTCATTAGTAATTTATTACAGTGCTACTGGTAAATTTCTGTGTAGTCTAATGCCTATGTCAGTGCTAAGATTGCAGTAGTGGCAGTATTATGAGACTGGCTAAAATATTTCTATTTTAGTATTTTTTTTAGCTGTATATGCCATCTTAAAGTTGAAATTCAAATAATTTGGTACCTTAATTGGTAATGGGATTGCAGTAGTAATATTGGGACGTTTTCTCCAGGATTTATGCCTCAGTAATTTTATAGCTATATATACCTGCTTAAAGTTGCATTTCAATCCCTTTCTCTTCACCTTGCTACTTGTTTCCCCTGCTCTTTGAGACCGACCCCATTATCCCTCACTAAGACACTAAACAAAAATTTTCTGAAATTCTAACCTTAGGGATAGAACTCCAGTTTGATTTCCCTTAACACTCCACCCTTTTCTTGTTGTGGTTTTAAAAGTCTGTGTCCCTGCCTCCAACCCCTTATGGTAACCTGACTTCCAAAGGTCTCTCCCTCCCCTCTTTCTTCACTATTTTCTGTTATGTAGCCTATTTAAATACTTTCCCACCCATTGTTTTCCATATATCCATAATACTAAGTGCCACCCAGCAAACCAGTAAACCTTTCTTTCTACATACTTGTCTCCTGCTCATTTTCCCAGAGCTCACTTTTGCTTGGTGCCCTCATCACACTTTGAGGGGGATCCTGAGTTAATCCTATTCCATCCTTGTCAGATAATAGATCTGTTTTATTGTTTTTCACTTCATTTAACTGTTTAGAGTGTTACTGCTTTATGTTTGCTTTATTTGTTGATGTTTGCCTTTAAATCATTCTAAAAGTCCCTAGTACTTGAAAGAGCCTTGTTAATGTAGTTTAAGTTGTTTTTTGCAGCATTACACTTAAAAGCAATCTTTCTTGGTGTCATTTCATCAAGATGTTAGCAATACCTGTACAGCTACAAATGACCAGAAAGTAAATTTAATCTATAAAACTTCCCTTAGAACAAAGCCATTTCATGGAAACAAGTTTAGAGCAGCTGGTTTGCACATTAAACAACACTACTATCAAATCCTAATGTAATCAAACTTAGTCTAGTCCCAAAGCCAGTGTCCACCCAAGGAGACTTTTGCATAACTCAGTCAATGACCAGAGTAGCCCACCAAAGTACAGGTCAGGTCAACATGGATATGTAATTTCCAAATGTATTCATAGCCAGCTTGATAGATATTGGTATCCTGAGACAATATAGCAATTGTCTCATGTTTACATACAACCATTTAATCTTTAAAAAACAAACAATTTTTTGAGAGATGCACATACAACATTTTATTGGAGGCAAACCTCTCACATACAGATAAGGTTGTCCAGAACACGCACACTACATCTAACACACATGGTGTCCACCACACATAAACCAACCAATGCTGAGGCACTAAAAAGCAATCTTCCAATCTCCAAAGACCTCCTATGCCTTTACTCAACAATGTCTATCCTCAGCAATATCTAAAGCACTCACCAAAAGCAACACAAAACACCACACATACGCTTAACCTCAGTGGATCCCCCAAGACCTAAGTGACTAAGGCAACCCAACACATTACTTGGGACTGTTGTCATAGGGGACACCATTGTATGGTGCACGGAAGCCCCACTCACCAGATTCAACTAAGAGAAGATAATTGCTTATCTGCAGCCAGGCTTCACTGGGTTATGCATGCACTCCAGTCATTATACCATAGGTACCAGTATGATTCTTTCTAAGTTTATGTGGGCATTAACGACCTGAGACATACTTACCTGTACTATATGAAGACAGACATAGTTGATCTCTCTGATTATGTGCCTCAGGCACGTACGTGCCATGCATTTAGCAGAATTCTACCTTCAAATAAATGATGCCACAGTATGAACAAAAGATGACTGACTTCACTAATTTGCTTACTTTTGGTGTCTTTTCATGGGGATGCAATATTTCTCAGCTTGGGAGGACATGGTTAACAGACCACTTTGCTTTGCAAAAGATGGTCTGTACTCATCTCCCCTAGGCTTCCAAATACTTGATAAAGCATCAGCCACCCCTTAGAACCTGTTTTAGGCAATGTCAAATAGAAAAACCTACAGACATAGCAATCCCCCCCCAAAGAAACCTAAATGTGTTGCTGTTCAATGCTAGGAGCCTAAACAAGAAACTCAACACCCTATAATTTCTCCTCACTCTGGAGAATATAGACATCTGTGCCTTTATGTAGACAAGATTTAAATTCACAGAAATGCTGTGTCAGTTCAGGGCTTCAGTGCCTTAAACACATTCAGACCATCAGCTGCACAGACAGGGAGAAAAGGTGGAGGTGTCTCAATATATATTAGCACCAAGCATAACTCTGTATTGATTAAACAGGGCAATACACTGGAATTTATCCATGTACAAATCACCATAGACAAAGTCCCATCCCATATTCTTGCAAGCTATAGGTCACCTTCCATGTTTCTAGAATCCAGTGGCATGACCTAGACCTACTGGAGACACTTACCATTAAACCAAATACCCTATTCATGGGAGACTTTAACTACCCCTCTATAGACTGGGAAACATGCAGTACCTGATACTGCCTTATGCTTGCACTCTTGGACTTTATCAACACAAATATCCTTGACCAGATGGTGCCCACACTTACCAAAGTTTCAAACATACTGAACCTGGTGTGGACTCCTAACTCTAATAGGGTATACAGCAAAAGGAAAAAAGTGATGGCTAGAATCAGGAAGAGCAACTCCCATAATTATAGAAGCTCTCTAATTCAAATAAAGAGTAAACTAAGCAGGGCTGGCTTGTGGCATTGGACTGCAGGACTGCAGGACTGCAGCCCCCCCCCAGCTGTGTGAAGAAAACACAACTTGCACAATGTTGTTGTGTCTTTCGGCTTTTCCCGGTTAGGGGGCACCACAGCGGAACTCCGGTCTGCTAATGATTGGTAGTTGATTTTTACGTGCTGAGTTACCAGCCCTGACACACAACCTTCAACGAAGGTACACCCATTCACACATGTCTCCACGCAGAAGATGCTCTAGCTGAGAATCAAACCGGACAGCGTCTTACTGTGAGGCAACAACGCTATCGCAGCACCACCACCGCGGGTACAACTTTTGCACAATAAAACATTTAAAAAAAAAAAAAAAAAACTGTCTGACTTGCTGTAAAAATGAGTCCGACTGACTCGCAAAGTCCCAGATCTCAAACTGCGCATGCTCGTTGCTCGGCGAGTTCCATTTTTTTTTTTTTTTTATTTTCTCTGAAGCTGCCAAGTGGACTGTCTCAGACTGCTGTAAAGGCAGTCTGGACTAGGGAGAGTTCTTCATCAGTGTGTGATGCCCAGGAGTCTGTGCAGTAACCGCACAGTAAAGTGGAAGGGGGGGGTGGACTGCCACGTCCACAGTCACGTACGTGACGTGAATGGCAGGACGACTACTGATTGGTTCTCACTCTCTTTCTTAAAATGAGAGCGAGAAACAATCAGTATTAGCAGGCAGTGCAGGACAGGACAGTTACTTTTTGTTAGTGCTACTGTATGGTACGAGAGTGTATCTGAGTCATACTCATTAGGATTGCAAAGCAGGCTAAGAAACAAGACTACTATACATGGACAAGAACGGGTAGGTACTCTGAATTGCTGCACTTGTAGAAAAGTTTTTGTATACAAGAAAAGAATGACAGCTTAAATACACACAGATTTATGACTTAAATTCACTATATTTGTCTCAACCTAGGGGGTTTGATTTGCAAGTGAGGGAATATGAGTTTTGAAAGTATTGTAGCCTGTAACTGCATAACAAATGGAACATGGGAAAGACAGAAATACTTGTCATACAAAACAAGTCATGATACTGAAAAATATCATGACATGTTTACTTCAGAATGGACAAGGAGCTCAGTTTCAACGGTTAAAGATATACATTTTTTTTCAGTAGTACATGTACAAGAAGCTCTGTTGTCATGTTAAAGGTCCTAGGCTCCTCTCCTGACTATGGGTATTCCTGAGAAAAAGTAATTCGAGCAGGAAAAAGACATAATAGACCTTCTTTGTATTGTTGTTTACTTATGCATTCATTTAGATAGTTAATTAGTTTTGCTGTTATCGGCATTTTATTCCATCACCTTTATTGACATTCCTCTCAAAACCACATGTGCTATGTTTGTAGGTATGACTAATTACATAACAGCTATCATGTCACTGCATGCACATTTTGTGTCTAAAGTTCTACTTGTAGCTCATACATTTGTCCTCTAGCATTTATTGAGTTAGACGATCCAACACTCTACCCCCTTCCTCTGTCAAAATAGCTGATGCCCTGTGTTTTACACAGGTAGTTTTTCCTGGTTAATATCACCATTCTACCTTGCTTGATCTTCATTGTATAGACTTGGAGTGGCACCTCTTGGACAAACTGTTCACAAATGGCCAGCCTTACCCCAGATGACAACCTCTTGGCAGATGTAAGACTACTGCCACCCTTATGACATGCTATTCTCACCCCTGACCATGATTATTTCCTTATTATCCACACTGCATGCATAGATCATGTCTGAATTTAGTACATTGCAACACCATGACACCTTGTTTTGAAGCTAACTCTACCAAGGTGCTTTAATAAAAATACATAAAATGTAACGCAATGCCAATAGTAATTTTAATTTATGCATTTATTTATTTACTAATTAGCATGTGTTGAGTGGGAAATTCTGGCTGAGTTTAAATGGAAAACTGCCTTTCAGCAAAGGCCCGTGGAGACAACAGTATAAGTAATCAAGTACTTAACATATTCTCAGCAAAGATAAGTTAATACAGAGTACAGCTAAGAAAGAGGAATATACAACTAGGTAACACAAGTGGAGCATCACACAGCAGACTAATGAGTATAAAAAAACATCCAGTTTTAAAACAATGAGAAAACAAATAAAAAATACATGTTGGCACCGATTGGAAGAGTATAGAGCAGAATACATGAGTTATACATTATGATAAACATAAGATGATACAAGTACAGAAAATTTTTATAGAGCTGATACCCTCTATAGGATGTGGGCATTCTATTTTTGAAAAGAATTGTAATAGGAAGAGCAAAATATTGGCAGAGAAATAAGGTTGTGATATAGGGTGGGAGCTATTAAAGTATAGGTATTTACAGAAATAACAGATTAGTTCTAGCAAGTAGGATGATGTGAAGAAGTTGGCTGAGAAGGTAGAAAGTAAAAAAAATAGTGTTTGGGAGGAAGGTAAAGAGGAGAGTAGAAGGTACTGAAGGGAGTGGCGAGTTTAGTTGTTAGTAAACCAAATATAAGGCAAAGCAAACCCGGCTAAATGACAGCCGGGTTCGCTGTGCCTTATTTTTGGTTAACTAGTAATTTTTGGCTAGGCACTGAGACCACCACCTTGTTTACAAGTGTTATTAGATATTAGTCGGGGGCCTTACAGGTGCACAGCCAAAATTCTCCAAGGAGTTGTCTTAGCTGGAATTGAAAGTGATGAGTAGTGAATTTCACAATTTAGACACATGGGTTGAGAACAGGCAGTCCCCTACTTGGTTGTTTGCTTTACTAACTTGGAGGAGCAGCTTGTTTTCTGAGTGCAACAATCTAACTAAAGAGTAGGTGTAGATGAGGTTGTTAAGAGCAGAACAGTGTTCAGGATTAAGAAAGAGCTTGTGGGAGTTAACTAACTGGAGGACTGATAGGGCATGTGGTAGTTCTAGCCCACTGGAAATGTTTGAGTGCCAAGCAATGATGCATTATATATGGTTTGTTGGAAGCAAATCTAGCAATTTTATTATTGCACTGGTTTCAAAGACTAATATGAGCTGAATTCAAAATCTATGACTCAATCATCTGAATTTTATTTAAATTGTGTTCCTCTTATGCACAACACATAACTATTAAAACAGATACAATGTATTGCTTCATATGCTTTTCAGTTTTCTTGACCTGAAAACATAGTTTACTGCGGCAGCAGTAGGTAACATATGTGGAGATCAACACTAATCCAACAGATAAAACATTTGCATGTTTTTCTTAATGACAGTTTAATGTGTAGTTTGCGTACACTTTTCTCAATAGCCACATAGGTTCATAGGTTCATAGGTAGGTACTGGGCTATCGGCCCTAGGGCCTATACAAGCCTAGCCAAAAAGGTACCCTGGCTTTCGCCACCCAAGAAAATTATTTTCCTGTGCCCCTTCTGAGCAGACCCACAGAGGTGATCCCCGGGATAAATTTCCTATTTCCCATCCAATCACCAAGATTTTTCTTGAAGAGTGCTTATGAGGAGCTTTGTTTGATATAGCTAGGTAGTTTGTTGCAGAGTATGGGAAGTTTCTGAGACAGGAATCTATCCCTCCAGCATGTTCTGTTTATTGTGCTGACAAGGTTTAGGTCCCTAGAGAGTGTAGCTCGGAGGGACTGGGATTTCTTTAAGTGGAGCATGTGACATTGAATCACAAAGGCTGTGTTCCCTGCTGGACCATGGGCCTCATGAGCCTGGAAATGATAATTGTAAGAGGTATATTTACTTAGTGTGACAACAACACAAGCTTTCACACAAAAATGCCCTCCCTCCCAATAAATTTTGGCTTTTTCCATATTTCTTGTGCTGCAAGGTTCAGAGATACAGCTGAGTGTTGAGTAGATTTTACAAGGAGCTGAGAGCGGCAGGGGAGCAAAAGTTTAGTGCTGCTTATGCTGAGTCTCATTGCATTGTTAATAGCACAGCAGGTAGTGTACTTATGTTTGATGCAGAAGGCTGTGGGTTCTACTCCCACAGTAGATAGATACATAGCTGTTACTGTACTGTGTTGCAAAGGGGGTGGATGTTGCAGTCCTTTTTGGCAAAGATACCTAGTAACTCTGAGCCTGTTTTCAGTTTGCTATCCATTCCCTATTGCAAAATTACTAGCTTATCATTTTTTTTAGTGTGACATAGGCAATTTATTCCTCAAGAGCAACAGGCACTTTATTTGTAAACGAAACAATGAAATATAAAGTTGTTTGCTAGCAGCAACCTCTTCATTAGTTATAGATCTCTTTATTGTGGAATTCTTTAGATGACTTACTTCTTCAGAGATTGTGCATATTTACTGATACTGGTGGATTGTAGAAGTTTGAGTAGACTTTTATGATGGACATGTTCTGAATTGGTGCATGCATTTTGTTTCATTGTTTACAGGAAAAATGTTCAAAACAATAAATTTAAAACTCCCACTAAAACGGTAATGTATTGTACAAGCAATATAATTTAATACAATCAGGAAGGTGTCTCAAAGAGTATGTGTATGTTTTGTGTGCAAGGGGCCTGTGATTTGAAAACAGCCCAAAGTTAATCTTTATCTGTCACTGGCAAAATTTATTTTCTTTGAATTGGGGTTTCAATGCTGTTTCAATGAATGTGAGTTTTAAGGGCAGAGAAGTTTTAATGCTAAGTCTGTTTTCATTGTGAGACTGCATTCTTTTGTTTAGCAGATATCTATTAGTGTTTGTGCTGTAAAATGCAAAATAAAACATTCAAATTAAGTCCAAATCATCGCAGAAGTAAAGCACTATGCACATTAGTATTTATGGTATATGGGGTGAAATAGCCAAGTAATGGTTCATTGGAATGGCTGCAGGAGGGGAGGCTCCATTTGACCATGATTTTTTGAGGGGGGAAGGGCGGCAAACTCAAAGACAGCCCCGGCTGAACTACACCTCTCAACTGCCCAGATTTTTGCAGAATGAATAGAGTTTTGCTTCTTATTTTTGGTTTGTTCCTCATAAAATGTGTGGTTTTATGGCAAATCATTTAGGAATTAAGTCACTAAATAATGACAGACACTGAGTTTCAGACTTCATAACCTTCAGAAAAATGCATGCTAAAGCAAGACTTATTATTCTATCAACTGTCTCAGTTTATACAAGAGCAATTTTTAGTACTGTTTATATGTTCCCCCAATGTATTCGGCCTTGTCCAGATTTCCTGCATTAACAGTTTGAGAGGTACGTGCATATAAATTGCTTTATAGAATTAGGCATATCCAAACCTCTCAACTGTCCTTGATTTTGGCTCAAAATGTTGCACTTCCCCTAATAATCCCTCCACAAAATGGTAATTTTGGAAGAAAACGTGGAGGATTTACAATTAATAAATAACTGTAATAATCAGTGTTATAGATTAATTTTATTTCAGAAATGCATGTAGATTCTTTAATTTTGTCAGCTACTCAAGTTAGCAGTACTAATATTAAAAAAGTGTCCCTTCTTTGATAGGTTCCCAGCTGTATTGTGTGGCTATTTTATATTTTTGCATCACATTTTTGTGGTGGTGATGCGGTAGGGTTGTCGCCTCACAGGAAAACGCCCTGTTAGAGTCTCAGCTAAAAGCGTCTTCTGTGTGGAAACATGCATGAATGGGTGTACCTTCATTGAAGGTTGTGCATCAGAGCTGGCAACTCGGTACGTAAAAATCTACTGCCAATCATTAGCAGACCGGAGTTCCGCTGTGGCAACCCCTAACCGGGAAAAGCCGAAAGATACAACATTTTTGGTCCGTTTTTCATAAAATTGTGTTTTGTTTGGCAAATTAGTGGCAAATCATTAAAGACTGAAGTTAGAAAATAATGACAGACATTTGAGTTTCAGATTTTATACCCTTCAGAAAATTCATAGGTTCATAGGTAAGTACGAGGCTATCTGCCCATGGGCATTTATAAGCCTAGCCACAGAGTGATGGCTTTCACCTCCCCATTAGATTAGTAACCGGGGCCTCTGTCAACAGGGCTACTGAAGTGATCCCAAGGTAGAACTTACGATTACCCATCCACTCATCAAGATTTCTCTTGAAGAGGGTCATAGAGGAGCTCTGTCGAATATGGATTGGGATTCTATTCCAGAGTGAGGGGTTATCTTTCTAAGTTTATAAGAGCAATATTTAAAAATTGTCCTTATTTTTGGGCCTTTGTCCCACTTCTACGTATGGCTTTGTCCAGATTTCTTGCTCTAAGGTTAAGAGGTATGACAACTGTGTCAGGGCCATCACTGTCAGCCAGAGACATTTCAAATTGTGACATACTTGTTGCACCCCACTCCCCCATGTAGTGACTCTGGATGTGTCCAAGCAAGGCAAGGAGCAGTTATGCAGTATAAATGTGCAGAGTATCTCCCCATCCAAGGTAGACACAAGTACTACAGTGGCTTTTCATCTGTCCTTGATTTTGCAGAATGTTCTGGTTTCTGTCATATTTTATACTGTTGATATATGCTTATTATTATTCAGAAAGTGCCTGTTGTTCTGTGTTTAAGTAGCAATGCTTTAATGACCATCATGTAAGCTTGTCTGAGATTGTAAGATGCAAGTAAGCTTTAATAAGCATACTGTTAAAGAATTGCCAACATTGAAAGCCTTTCTGTTGTTGCCATGCAGAGAATACTTACAAAACTAGATAACGTATAAGCCTCGGGTCTGAAATGCATATAACAGTATTTGTAATAAAGGACAGGATTACATTATTTTAAGAAGCGCATTACATTTGTTGGAGACTTGCAGTCATCTTTGTAGGCTTTATCTGTAAACTAAACAGAATGCCAGTCTATCGTGTGTGGTCCATAACCTGTACAGTAATCCTTTAAGCAATGTATCTTGAGCTTGTTTCTTGTTTGCTTTTCATGTTTTACTTTGATCATGTTTTCCCCATGAAACAAGTAGATAGTTGTTGTCAGGCAGCAGTTCTTTTTTGGATAAGAAACCTTTTTACAAGTGGGGATATCACAGAGATTGCTACATTCAGCATGTTACTTGGTACTTTAATAAAGCTGAATATAAATTATAATTAGAACTGCAGTGCAAGGAAAAGTGGTTTGAGTTGAGTGCTGCTTGTTTTTCTTATACTTGATTTTGACTGGCATTCCGGTAATATATTTAAAAGTAATTTACTTTTTCATGCCTCACAATCTTTTTGTTTCCATCTAGATATTAAGTAAGCTGTCATGCAGCCAATGCATTGAAATATATTTTTTTCTTCTACACTTCATTTTGTCTTGATCAGACTCTCATAATGACAGTTTGGCACCCAGGGCAGCGTATTTAATTAAAGTTACAGTTTTTGTGGTTTTAAGCATAGCGCCTCCCCTTTGTATTTGGTCACACCCCTTCCCTTTGACCCCACCCATTCAACTGTCTCCTGCAGTCCCTCTTTGATTTGAAGTCACCAGCCACCACTGAAACTGAGAGGACTAATTAAGTCCAACAAGGCCAATTACAAGGTCAAAATATCCTCACCAGCTAAAGGCAACCAACTATGGCAGGCTGCTGGTGACAGTGACATTTAAAAAAAACTATGTTTGAAGCCTTAAAGGTGACACACAGCAGTGTGCTGAACTGGCAGTCAGTCATGCCACTTTCACTGACAAGAGTGACATAGCGAATTTGCTGGCTGACAATGTCAGCTAAAACTTCACCACCTACTCTTCCTGCCCTGCATAAAATACCTACTAGCCCAACCCACCAGCTATTAACAAGAAGGAGGTCCTGGCGGCTGTCACTAAGGTCATAAAGACAGACTCAGTGTCCCCCTAACAATATCCCATGATGCCTTTTAAATAGCTTGAAACATGACCAAGCAGGACTACTTGAGTCACTTTTCACATATAGTCTCAAATCAGGCTTTGTACCACAGGAATGGAGGACTGCAATGATTATCCCCTTCACAAGGATGGACCACCAACTGAACCCAGAAACTAGAGACTTATTAGTCTGACTAGTCTAATATGCAATGCTATGGGATGAATTATCATGGAAATGATCAACAAAGACACAGGCAACCTTCAGACATAGGACTCAACCCAATTGGCTTTGTCAAGTGAGGTCATGCCTACTAAACCTGATGGACTTCTTTGAGAAGGTCACCAAGGCAAGTGATGAGAGGGAAATTGTACATACCACCTACCTGTACCTGGTTAAGGAATTCAGTGCAATACCCAACTCAGATATGTTTAACAAACTCACCAAACTGGGCACAAATCCCTAAATAACCTGCTGGATTGACAGATGTCTCACAGACCAAACCCAGGAAGTCAGGACTGGTTTGACCATCTACAGTAAGAGGCTTTTTACCAGCAGGGCACCTCAAGTGTCCGTAGTGGGACTGCTCCTATTTGGCATCTACTTCTTGGAGGTAAAGACTAATGTTAATGGTCATTGGCTCACCAAGTTTGCAAATGACTGCAAACTGGAGGGTATTGTGGACTCCCCCATGATGCAAACATCTTACAAGTAGGTCTAAAACAGACAAATGATTGGTGCCAAATTCACAGACTAAAACTCAATTCCAAGAAATGCATTTTATGCATTTTATCTTTTATGAAAATTGCTACCCAAGTTAATTACTCCATTGATAAGACATCCGTAGGAGTTGACCTAGTAGTCAGGGATCTCAGAACATATGTAGACAGTAATCTGACCTTTGACCACTATCTGGCCAAGGTAGTAAGAAAATCATTTTATGTTACCCAATTTATAATATAGGGCATGGCATCTGAGTCCAAGGAAGTTATAGTGTTACTTTATTCAGCAATTATCAGACCCATCATTGAGTACAATGCCTTCTTCATTATGTACCTGACCAGATATATGCAATAGTTAGAACACCCACAAAGATTAAACAGGAGAATCCAGGTTATAAACACAATGGATTACGATAAAGTCCTATCTCTATACTCTTGTCTCCACAGGTTACTGACAGGTGATCTATTCCTAGTATTCAAGGCATCCTTAGCTCCAGCTCTGATGGACCTTTTTCATATTCACAAAATGAACAGCAGCAGAACCACTAGATCCAAGGATTTAAATGTTGCTTGTGACACAAACAAGACATGCTGATGAGACAGATATGTGTCTCAGAGGATCCCATGCTCTGGAAAAGGCTTCCCATCCATGTGAAGCAGAGTCCATTCCTAACCCTATTTAAGCATAATGTTAACCAATGGATGGAAAACTGGAAATTTACCCTGGGTCTTCCATCCTTGTCACTGATAGACAAAAGCAGACAGTAATGCCCAAACTAACATACCCCCCACATAACCTGTAGACACTAGAAACTCCTAATAAATGCCCATAATGCATAGGGACACAATTAGGTTGTATTGTATGGTTAGGTTTATTCATATGTAGGTACTAGACTATCTGCCCTTGTAGGCCATTTTAAGCCTAGCCAATTTCCTCTTCAAAGCTGAGAATCAAATCCTGTATCTTGTGACTGTGAAGTAAACACCTTAACTACTGTACCAACCGCCGGTCCTGGTGGTCGTTATCCTAGTCTATACCTCTGCACTTATGAACCTATGTGTTTTATTACCGTTTTTTTAGTCTGGCTGCTTTAGTGGCTTCCCTTGCTTATGTACTGCTATTTGTCTTATCAATATGAAAGACATGGTTTCACATACACTGATGTAAATCTTTTGTCTTCACCCAGCTACATCCTGATCAATCCTTATCTCTCAAAATGTTGTTGTCTCTTGCCTTGTTGCCTTTTTCCTCTCTTCTCTCTACCCTTTCCACCTTTAACCTTGTGAATAATAAATTAACAAATAACACATATGCATGAAAAGGGATTATAAAAAAAACAAAAATCATCTGTCTGTGGCAAAGTGCTATGTGACATTATGCAGAGAGAGCAATGAAGATCATCATATGTAACCAAAGATAAATGACAATTCTCATCCAATAACAAAAGCTGGGGAAAAATAATTGGAACTTGCTAACAGCTTGGCATATTTTTATATTCATTTATATTTATTTTCACATCTGTTGACCAGGTCAGTCTGACTGGGTTAAAAGCCCTTTTTCAGCAGAGACCTGAGGAGAAAAGATCAAGAGTTACTCAAAATTATAGTATACAATTTAGTATAAAAGTGGAATACAGTAAAGTTACCTTATGAGCATGGACAGACACGAATTTAGACAGACTGTGTTTCAATTAGTACATATAGCATAGGTGGATAGATCAAAAATAGTATATACAAAAATAGTAAGCAAGGATGTTTCTCAGTGTATAATAAAACTATATGCAAAAGAAGTACGCAGCAATATTAAACAGAGAGAGAAAAACTCCCAGGCAATAAAGGAAGTGGGAGTGCAGTAATAGTTTAGTGTATAAAGGAGGGGAGAGGGGTGGAAGATAGATTAGTAGGGAGTTTAGGTGGGATCATGGTATGGTTAATGGTTAAGACAATGAGTTTGGCATCTATTTTGAAACTGAGCTGACCATTGATGTGAGTCTCCAAGCAATACTGAAATAATATGACATACCTAGTTTCTCTCTAACAGCATCCATGGCTCATTCTAGTCATTAGGTGATGTGTACAGTGTCAGTACTCCAGGGAAAGGATTTTGCTCCAATTATTTTTGTATGCTGTTTAGCAGAGTTCATTTTTTTCAGTCTCACAATGTTATAACATTTCTTGAAATTTATGTTTTCTGACCCATTTACTATGAGTTCTTCTTTGACTTCCCTTGATAATGCACTGGTCTAGAAAGCATCAGCTAAGCAGGCAGAGGTGCAAATCCATGGCAGGCTACCATGCAGCAGGCTTCAAAACAATCTGTACCATGCAGTAATAACTTATAATGCATATATGAAATAAGGCTAAACATAGTATGTGTAAGTAACATTTTCCACTGTTGCATATATTGTCAGTACACCGAAGGGTTGATTTTGATTTAATGATTTTTGTGTGCTGTTTATCAATGTTCCTTTTTCAGTGTTACGTTGTGTTCCAACATATCCTCAAAACTTGCTTTTTCTGACCCCCCCCCTTTATTATAAGTTCTTTGATGATTTCACTTGTAAATGCACTGATCTACAGTGCATCATATAGACAAGCAGGAGTTAAAATCCATAGAAGTCTACACTGTAGCAGTCTTCAGGACAATTTGTAGAATGAGTGAGGTAAATGTATTACATGTATATGACAGCTTCCATGACTCAATCTACTAATGCAGAGATATGCTCTTTATCAATAAACTTGACAGAATGGTTGTGATCCCCTGATGGTTGGTATGGTGTTTTCCAATGTTCAGTTTTCTGCACTGAACACTGCTCCAGTGTTTCCCTGAAATGTGTGTTTTCAGACCACTTCAGTATAAGGTTTTCTATAGCTTCACATGGTAATGCACTGGCCTAGAGATAAGGGTTTGAAATCATTTAGGTGTATTTTAGTTGTCTTGCTATAATGTGTTCCATAATCCTGAAATTTGCTTTTCAGTCACCTATTCTATGAGTGCTTGAGTGCTTCTATGGCAGTCTTTGCTTATGCCCTCACCTTGAGTGCATGTTTGCCAAAGGCAGGAGTTCAAAACGCTTAAGGTGTATTCTTTGTCTTGCTATCATGTGTTCCATTCTTCTGAAATGTGTCTTTAAGTCATCTTTTTTATGAGTGCTTCCATGGCATAATATGCTAATTCCCATGTCTATAAAATATGATTGCCAAAGGTAGGCATGCACTTCCATTCATGTGTATTGCTCGTTTCTTGTTATCATGGGTTCCATTCTCTGAAAGTAAACATTACTATCATCAATATGTACATTATGTGTGGGGGGGGGGGGGGTTAGAAGCTTTTAGCCTCATTTATTTCTAGATTTTTCTGTCATTGTTGAGCTAGGAAGTTTGGAGAGAAGAGATTCTATCACATCCACATCCTGCTCCTTCCATATTTGCTAACTCCTTGTACAGTCCCCCCTGCTTGCTTCCCCTTTTATTTCTATCTGTTCTATATCCCCATTTCCAACACATGACATGATCAAAAATAGTCACATCACTCACATGCAGAGAATGAGCACATCATTCAAAATCATCTTTCTCTGGTCATATATTGCATTACATTTGGTAGAGAGCAAGGCTGAAGACCATATATAAACAAAGAGAAACAGTTCCCCACATCCTATGACAAAAATGACAGAAATTCCTTGGCACACACTAATCACTCGTGCATTTTTGTGAGGTAAGCCTTGCTGTGCATACCAGTCTAAACATACTCCTGATGTAACTCTTGCAACTCCTTTGATGGCTCAGTGTACTCATGCAATTTTTTTCTTACTGCCAATTAACTGATTCATAGGATCATAGGATGTTACTAGGCTACTGATCCTGAGGCCCTTATAAGCCTATCAAGAATTTAGCCCATGTTGTGACACGTCAGCAACCAAAGCCCCTGTGCAGCAAGGACACAGGTGGAATCCAATTGGTGCATTTTTTGTTCCCCATCCAGTTATCCAGGTTGCCCTTAAAAAGGGTTAATAAGGTACGCTGCTTGATGTGGAGAGGGAGTCTATTCCACAGAAGGGGAGTCTCTGGGACACAAATCTATCCCTCCAACAAGTCTTATTGATGTCACAGACCAGGTTGAGGGCATGCATGTGGGGTACTTGAGTGGAGCTTGACTTGCGGATATGCAGCAGTCCCATCAAGGCAGGGTCAGAGATCACCTTGTATGCCAGAGAGAGGTCAACTCTGAGGAGTCTGTATGAGACTGAGTAGAAGGACAGGTCTTTTTGCCTATCTGTGTAGAGTAGATATTTGAGGCCCAGGATGCTCCTGATGAGGAACCTCTGTGGTCTCTCCAGCTGCTGCATGTGCTTTGTGAGGTACATGCCAAAAAGGGCATTTTACTCAATAATGGGTCTTATAAGGGAAGAATACAGGGATGTTATGACCTCCTTGTCCCTGGATGAGATACCCTTATAATGAGGTGGGCCATGTAGAAAGCTTTCTGTACAACTGAGGCAATATGGTGGTCAAAAGTCAGCTTGCTATCAACCAGGGTGGTCAAGTCCTGCATAACTGACTGCGTGTTTAAGACCTTGTTATTAATGTGATAATTTGTGGGGACATTAGTCTCCCCAAAGAGGATGATGATGCATTTTTTGCCATTCAGTTTCAGCCCATGTTTTTGACACCAGTCATTTGTTTGGGTGAAACCCTCTTGGAGGATGTCCACATCACTAGTGGAATTGATGAAAGTGCCCAGCTTGCTGTCATCTGCAGAACTGGTCAGCCATAGCCCACTGGTTTTGGTCTGCACCTCAGTAAAGTATATCCTAAACAACAGAGTCCCCAAGACCAATCCCTGTGGTACACCACTCGTTACAGGTCTACTGCTTGAGGTGGCTTCCCCTATTTTGACTAGGTGGGTTCTATCAGTGAGCCAGTTTGCTACCCATCTGGTAACGTATGATTGATGCCTAGTTGAGAGAGTTTATCTATTATATCTTAGTGGGGAATAGTATCAAAGTCTTTGGCCAGGTCAAGGTAAGTGGTATGCACCGTCTTCCCCTCATCCATGGCTTTGGTGACTGTCTCAAAGAAGTCAACCAAATGTAGCAGGCATGAACTCCCCTTGATGAAACCAAACTGCGTGGGATCAAGTGTTTGGAGGTTGCCAATGTCCTTGTTAATGAGGTCAGTGATAATCCGTTCCATGGCCTTGCAGATCAGGTTAGTTAGGCTGATGGGTCTATAATTTCCTGGATCGGTGGACACTCCACCTTTGTGCAAAGGGATAACAGTGGCTGTTCTCCACTCAGCTGGGATGAAGCCAGTACTCAAGCTTTGGTTGAATAGGGTGCCTAATGGTGCTACATGTTCCTGCCTGAGTTCATGTAGGATGCAGCCTGGAATGTTCTCAGGTCCCATGGAGGCTATATTTTTTGCCTTTGAGACAGCAATGATGACTTGGTCACTAGAAATAAGGAAAAGGGGCAGGTGTTAAGGATGTCCTGAGTTACTGATGGGAGGCACAGAGGAGTGAAGTTTTCACTGAACCTGTCTGCCAGTAGGTTGGCTATAACTATGGTGTTTGTGTAGGTTGTGTCCTTGACCACAAGTTTTGAGCATATCTGAGTGTTTTCTTTGAGACTGCGGACATATGTGAAGAAGGCATTATGACTGTGCTTAGTAGAAGTGGCCAGTTTGGACTTGAAGTTGGCTTTGGAGGGTTTCAGTAGTGCTCCTATTTGCATGTTCAGGCTAAGGAGAGATTGGTTCCAATTAGGGACCTGCTCCTTCTTGGTCCTAGACAGCAATTTTTTCCTTTTATTATAGATTTTATTTATTGCAGATGTCCACCATATAGGTTTACTCTTCCTTGAGGAGGAGAATTTTGTCCTGTCTTGTATTCCTGATTCCATGCAGCTATGTAAATGCTCGTATCGTAATTTGGTGTAGATTTGGATATATGTGCCAGTTCCTAAGGAGGAGGAGGGGACGGTGAAGCTGTTTATTCCTTCCCTCAGAAGGTTGTAAACAGCTGTGGAGAAGTTTTTTTTTTTTACCCTAGCTGGTGGAGGTTTGGGAGAGATGGTGACTTCAAAACTGACCATGATGTGGCCGGATATTACCAGGGAGGATGACACTTTAAGGATGCTGCAATGGATACTCATGTTGGTAATTGTTGTTTTAACAGCAACAAATTGCAGTTACATGTTGCTTGTATGTTGTTCTACATCTTTTTAGTTTGTAATCTGCACATGTGCTTCATTTTCCACTACATATGTTTTATGATCCCTTTTACTCTGAATGCTGCAGTGGCTCCTCTTGCTAATGCACTGCTATACAAACATGCAGTTGGAAAACCATAGGTTCAATTTGTTTGAGATTTACCTTTTTTGACTTCTATCTGCACATCCACTATGTTTCCCTAAAATGTGTGTTTAATGACAAATTTACTCTCACTGCTTCAGTAACTGCCCTTGCTTGTAAACTGTGGATATACTAACATGTGGACTGCATTGATGGATGGACAAGCCTGAGAGTATCGTATTTCCTTATTTAATGACAATAACATTATAGTCCATGTCCACTGATCACATTCCTATGGTACAGTTTGATACATTATGTTACTTTATGGTATCCCACCTCTCTTGTCTATACTTAACATTGATCTGCATTCATGGATTGCCATACTACATTCTCCATTCTGCTTTCTGACAATGCTTTGATATGCACCTCCCCTTCCACTTATGTTTTGTCAGACTATATAGATTCTGTTGCTATTGCATACACTCTGCTCGAACCTCAGCCATTGCTGCTACTTTCCCTTCGGTCCTTCAGCTACACATTTCTGTCTCTCGCTCTATATATACACACACACAAATATATGTATGTATATATATATATATATATATATATATATATATATATATATATATATATATATATATTTATAGATGTATATTATATCAACTTTGAAAACCTGCACATGCAAATTTGCAATGACTACTAGGGGTGCTCATGCACCATCAATGTTTATCTCTTCAGCTCATACTTAAATCTGCCTGTGAAGTGAAATAACATATTGCGGGTCTGCAGTCATAGGCTGCTCATCATGCGCACTGCCTGGTCACATGCATATATGAAGAACATTGCTCCTCATTCTGGCTTGACTGCTGTTATGGGGGCAGACTTTATGAATCCCCTGACATGTAATGATGCACACCAATAGTCATGCAGTGATAGAGGATCATAGGGTCAGAAGCATCAAGATTTAGCAGCACTTCCTCAAAGAAATAAATATTCTGTGTGAAATGACAGTTCAGCATAAATACTGTTAACACTTATCTTAAGCACACTGGTCATAGGCTCTAAATGTAATATATCATGGGAATCACACACTCAAAATGACAATGCTGTAAATACTTTACAATACTCTTAAAGTGGTAGTGGCTATGGTACATTATTCACGACATACACAAACACTCTGACAGCTTTACATATCAGCACAGATATTACTAACCTTAGTACCTTATTTCTAGAGTTAAATTCTTCAAATTAGGCATTTTTCATTATAATCTCTTTGTTGCATCTCTTGGGCTGTCTGGATGTGGTCTTTTACTATAGGCATAATCAGCGTTACTCTGTTCATAGACTGATGTAGTGTTCAACCATACTTTTAAATAGTATAAAGAAAGGGTACCTCCTAATACTAAAGTACAGCTATCAGTAACAAGTAAAAACAGTATTCAAAATGAAATGCTGCACAACAATGGCCAATGAAGCAAAGTTCTCTTGGAGAATAGGTAGTGTGGTTAAATGATATAAAACTTAAAAGTGCAACATATATAGCAAAAAACTTGCATACATTTCCAGTACTTAAATTAAATGCACTTACAAGATATTCACGCTGTGAATGCAGTTATACCATAGCGAAATGATAGCTCCAAAGTTTCCAGTCTTATGATGGCTTCAAAGTTTCCACTCATTTTGGTCTGATATACAAAGTATCTACACTGAAGATGTAGTAGCTGCTATGTGACTGTGATGAACTGTGATAACAACTTAACCAGTCTAACAGATCAAATAAAAGCTTCTAGCTTTAATGGCAGTTAAAATCCTTTTATTGTAGAAAAAGTTAAAATCTTCATGTCAAGTTAAAATCTTGATGTAGAATAAAACAGTCCCTATGTATTCCAAATGATAAGCACTTTTGGTATCTTCTTCAGATCATAGAGATTGGGACTGGAAGTTCCTTTTTATAGTGTTTGCTTCCTTTACTGTTGAGACAATCATTCAATCATCACACTGTCAATCAGCTGTTTAAACGCACCAATCCTCTTTCCTCTCAGCTGGGGGTGTTCCATTTCCTATACCTTTTGCTTTTGAGGGGTGTGACCGGTCATGAATTATTAAGCCAGACACACCTCCATGTTAGCTGATAGTTGGTCTTCTAGCTTTTAGTATAGGTTTCAGTGGGATGATGTTATTCAAGCCTGGCTCAATATTAGTATGGAGGTTCACAATCCACTTACTCTCCCTGCATTCAGTAATATTTTCAATGTCGCCTTTCCTTATTCCACTATATACATTCTCTGTCACCTTATAAGTGAAAGAATGACCAACATTTCTTTCAGCATGCGTTGCTAAAGCATTATGTGGATCTTTATTGGTAATGTCTCTTTGATGTCTCAAAATGCGATTTTTAAACATCTGATTAGTTTTTCCTACATAGAATGCAGGGCATAGTTTACAGGTAGCCATGTACACCACATTGGGGGTTATACAAGTGGCTTTGACATTAAAGGTGTATTTCTTCTTTGTCCTTAGATGTTCAAATTCGTTATTACAGTCAATCAGTGGGCATGCTGTGCAGTGGCCACACTTGAACATGCCTTTATGTCCAACGATTTTATGTTTGCTAAACCCATCCTTTGTGCAAAGTAACCTCTTTAAATTTTTCTTATTCTTGTAGCCAAACCATGGTGTTTCACCTACAATGTCTTTTAGCTTGGCATCCTGGGTGAGGATTGGCCAAAACTGCCTTATTATGGATTTACCTTGTGTGTTGTCTGTGCTGTAAGTTAACATCACTCTGGTGGTTGTGTCTTCTGTCTTGTTTTTCTTTGGGATAACTTCTTGAACATTCACATCTTTTTCATTATAGCCTCTCTTTATTAGGTTTTGTTGTAGAAACAAAATTTCCTTTTCTCTTGTCTCACATCTTTGCTACATCTTTTATGTATTCTTTGTGTTTCATTTCGCATAATATTTTTAGTGACATGTTTAGGATGCATGCTGCTTTTCAACAAGTAATGATTTTTCCATGTATTTTTTCGGTGTAATTCGGTTTCCAAAATGTTTTCGTTAAGAATAACATTCACATCCAAAAATGCAACTTGATTATGAGAGTGTTCTGCTGTAAAGCTTAGAAACGTAGTAGTCCTATTTAGATATTGATGGAATTATTCAAATTGTGGTACGGTTTCTTCCCATAAAATAAAAAGATCATCCACAAATCGACCATAAAATTTGATGCATTCATACCATGGTATTACATGAAAAAGATGTGAATGTTCAAGAAGTTATCCCAAAGAAAAACAAGACAGAAGACAGAACCACCAGAGTGATGTTAACTTACAGCACAGACAACACACAAGTTAAATCCATAATAAGGCAGTTTTGGCCAATCCTCACCCAGGATGCCAAGCTAAAAGACACTGTAGGTGAAACACCATGCTTTGGCTACAAGAATAAAAAAAATTTAAAGAGGTTACTTTGCACAAAGGATGGGTTTAGCAAACATAAAATCATTGGACATAAAGGCACGTTCAAGTGTGGCCACTGCACAGCATGCCCACTGATTGACTGTAATAATGAATTTGAACATCCAAGGACAAAGAAGAAATACACCTTTAATGTCAAAGCCACTTGTATAACCCCCAATGTGGTGTGCATGGCTACCTGTAAACTATGCCCTGCATTCTATGTAGGAAAAACTAATCAGATGTTTACAAATCACATTTTGAGACATCAAAGAGGCATTACCAATAAAGATCCACATAATGCTTTAGCAACGCATGCTGAAAGAAATGTCGGTCATTCTTTCACTTATAAGGTGATAGAGAATGTATATAGTGGAATAAGTAAAGGCGACATTGAAAATATTACTGAATGCAGGGAGAGTAAGTGGATTGTGAACCTCCGTGCTGATATTGAGCCAGGCTTGAATAACATCATCCCACTGAAACCTATACTAAAAGCTAGAAGACCAACTATCAGCTAACAAGGAGGTGTGTCTGGCTTAATAATTCATGACCGGTCACACCCCTCAAAAGCAAAAGGTATGGGAAATGGAACACCCCCAGCTGAGAGGAAAGAGGATTGGTGCGTTTAAACAGCTGATTGACAGTGTGATGATTGAATGATTGTCTCAACAGTAAAGGAAGCAAACACTATAAAAAGGAACTTCCAGTCCTAATCTCTATGATCTGAAGAAGATACCAAAAGTGCTTATTGTTTGGAATACATAGGGACTGTTTTATTCTACATCAAGATTTTAACCTGACACGAATATTTTAACTTTTCCTACAATAAAAGGATTTTAACTGCCATTAAAGCTAGAAGCTTTTATTTTATCTGTTAGACTGGTTAAGCTGTTATCACAGTTCATCACAGTCACATAGCAGCTACTACATCTTCAGTGTGGATACTTTGTATATCAGACCAAAAAGATTGGATACTTTGAAGCCATCATAAGACTGGAAACTTTGGAGCCATCATTTCGCTATGGTATAACTGCATTCACAGCGTGAATATCTTGTAAGTGCATTTAATTTAAGTACTGGAAATGTATGCAAGTTTTTTGCTATATATGTTGCACTTTTAAGTTTTATATCATTTAACCACACTACCTATTCTCCAAGAGAACTTTACTTCATTGGCCATTGTTGTACAGCGTTTCATTTGGAATACTTTTAAATAGTGTCTTCTATTCTTCTCAACTTTCCTTAGGAGTGTCAAGAAACAGTCTCAGTTGAATGAAATACAATATTTCAAATGGGGAACTCAGCCACAGCCTGCTGCACCCATCTAATAGCAAACTGTTAAGGAGGGTAAGAACTATTCCTTATTCTTCAATAGGTTCAATAGCTTTTCTTGTCATTGTCTTCAGTGTTGTGTTAACCATCTTTATCAGTCCATTAGTCTGTCTGCAGTAGAGTGATGCAATACCCTTGGCATAAAGGAAGTGCCCTGGTCAGTTAACATTTCTGTAGGGATACCCACTCTGAAGTATAATAGTACCAGTTCTTTGTCAATAGCCTTAGCATTGCTTTTACATGAGGATACTGCTTCTAGAAATGCTGAGGTTTATTATTACTACTGATATTTACTGATACCCATTTTGAGATTTTATTATTTGTCCCATGATGTCAGTATCTGTACTGTCAAATGGATGCTCTGTGATAAGCATTTGCGAGTGAAAACATTTTATACCAAAAATAAGGTACAGTTTTCTTGTACACTGGACAACAAGCACAGGCATTTTCTATCTCATTTCTTATGCCGGGCCAGTAAAATTTGGCATTAATGTTGCTTTTCCTCAGGTGATTTCCCAACATGTGAAAATGAGCTAGCTTCATTACAATTCCAATATATACTGTTGGCACCAGCAACTGGTGTAGAATATCTTCCCTTTCTTTGCTTATTCTATACAAATCATGATAGTTTTATCAGAGTAATGATAAGAAGCAATGGAAGCATATTGGTCCTTATATTCTCATACAAACCAGGTCATGATTCCCTCCTACCCAGCATAAGTATCACCTTCCCATTGTGCCTTTTTAACACTGAGGTGGCTTGCATATATGTTTGCTATCTATCTCAAGGTTACCTCCTTCAGTGGTTTGCCTCAGGGAGGATGGGATAGCTTCCTGTGCCAGAAACACTCTCATTTCAGCTTCGTATATGTCTTCTCCTTCAAGGGGTACGTCTACACAAAAAACATATTTTACCTCAAACCTCAACTACCTGTGCAAGTCTCTTGAGAATGCTGTTTTCTTTTATGATGTAATCTCTCTACTTTAGAGTGAGTGAACAGCACCATCTCACTTTGTTTTTCTTTGTATGGCCTTTTCTCTACAAAGGGTATTTTACAACAACATTTATTTTCAGTGTTTCTTCTTGCCTTATATTTGATACTTATTGATAAGCTCTGGCTTCACTTGAGTTATGTACTTGATATTAGCAGGTGTGATCAGAATGCTGCAGTATTTACTGCCATTTCTTTGCCCAAGGGTCCTTATTCATGTAACCAGCCTTTTATCTCTCTGTTGCAGTGTTGACATTCCTTGTAAATCCATGTAGTCATCTGTCAATTGTTGTGTTTTGCTTCAGTGTTTCATATCGTTTCACCTTCAGTTTCTATAATGATGTCTCTTACAGATTTAAGTTTCTCCTGATCTGTTATAGGAACCTGCTTCTGATAACAGACAGGATTCTTTTTGCTGTCTAACTGTCATGAAATTATATTCCTTTTTGTAGCTCTTTGCAATGTTTCTTTGCTTGTGTCTTGACAGGAGTATTAGAACATTCACAAGTGTGGGCAGTATAGAGCTATCAAACTTGTCACACTGCATAAAAGTTCTTGACAGGGTGATTGATAAATACACAGAGTAGTAGAAAATAAGATGCAAGATGAGCAGTTTGGATTCAGAACTGGATGCTGCACAACTGTCCTGATGTTTGCAGTGAGACATATACTTGAGAAGAAGCTAGAAATGAGGAAAGAGTACAACTGGGCATTCTTAGACTTGGAGAAATTATATGTCAAAGTCACAAGAAAGGTTATTTGGGCAGTTCTGTGATAGCTTGAAGTCCAGAAACAATGGCAGAATTATTACAGGCTATGTAAAAAGTATTCAGTGACACAACTATGAATAGTGTTCAGAGTCACAGAGGTTCCCCTTGTGTTAGTATGTATCAAGCTACAGCTCTGATCCCCTGCTGTTCATACTGGTGATGGACTACTTTAGCAACTGGTTGGAGCAGACAGTTTAAAAAAGCTTCTGCATGCAGATGGTGTGGTATCACAGTTAGACTTTGAACAAGAACTTCAGCAAATAAAATGCAAAATTGGAGGCACACAGGATGAAACTATGTGCACATAAGTCAGTTGCAATGGCAGCAAATGGAAGAAATCAGAAAAAAACTGAAAATTGAGATAGAAGGAAAAATATTGGAACAGGTTAACAGCTTGCATTATATGTTTGGAGAAAATAGAAAGTCTGAATGAAGAGGTCAAAGCTAGAATCAAAGCCAATAGGCACAGAAAATTAGGGGTAGTGTGTGACAGAAGAAAGGCAAAGAAGCTGAAAAGTAAAGTGTATAAAACAATTGTGTGACTTGTACTGCAGTATGGTACAGAAATCTGGGCAGTAAAGGCAAAGCAGTTAAGGAACCTAGAGGTGATGGAAATTAAGTACCTGAGATGAGTGTTAGGATGCACACTGTGGGACATTTTAAAGTGAGGACATCAGAAAAGAAGCACAGGCTTTAAATACAGAGAAATTCAAAGAAAAAAAGATTAAAGTAGTTCAGAGACATGCTCAGGAAAGCGGAAGACACTCTGGTGGAAAAAGTATGGAACGGACAGGAAGAAGGCATGAGGAAATGAAGGCATCCAGCAAAGAGATGAAATGCATGAGAGAGAACCGGAAACAGTTAGGCATGACTGTCAAAGAAGGTAGGAGAGTGGCATTGAATCAAGAGAGATGGAGACAGCTGACGTGACACACCAACCTGATGGAGAAAAATGAGAAAAAAGGGGTTGATTGTGATGATGTCAATGCCTTGTTCCTCCACCCCATCTTTATACTGAATTGTTTTTTCAAGCTGTTGCAATACCTCTTCACATTTCCTAGAAGTGTTTGTCTTTCTACATCTGAAAGTGAATACTTTTTGGAATCACCATGCATGCTTTTTGCCACCACCTTTTGATTGTCATGTATCTTCTGTTTCCACACCAACAGACTCTTGAAAAGCACACTGTTTGCATAATCTAGCATACTTTGTACCTCCCTTCCTTTCTAAAATACAGCACACCTGCCTAACTTGATTATAACACAATGACCTTGTGCATAATGAGTTATTCTAACTGTAAATGTTTCACACTCCATAGGAATGACTTCATCTAAACCATAAGTTTCAGATACCATACTTCTGCTAGCAACATTTTCTTTCAATATTCTTAGCATGAAACTCAGCAGGGTAACCCCTCACACCACATTGCTGGCTGATGTTTATTTCACAGAGGACAGCACTTATCTTACTGCAGTTTTAGACTTAGAAACAGGCTGCTTAGGTGTAATCATTGTGTCATTAAGTAGTAATCATTATACTGACATTATTAGCTTGTTAGATCTCCCAGAGACAGTCTGCACTATCTATTTTCTCAATACTGCTAGGCAAGGCTCTTTATCTTTCGACTGTTAACATTTCTTTTTTCAGTTTAATGCTGCTATCCCCTTTAAAATATGTTTTAAATAATATATCTATGCTGGTACTGGCTTATCAACATTAAAATAATAGTTATAAAATGTTATTGCTTGTACTTCACAGATCATACCGGCCTTCTCCAAATGGTTTATGCTACATTTGTCATAGTCCATGTATTCAGTTCCATCTTTGTTTATTTATATGTTCATTGCCTGTCATGTTGTCTGGGATAACACAATTTTTATCCAGTCTATTTTGTCCCCATTCACTGTGGTGCCACAGTACTGAAAAGCCACCAAGTAGGATTCCATGTTATTCTCCATGGCTAATTTATTCATGTCATGCCCAATATTGGGAGTGACACCTACACTGGCTCACACAATTAGCTGTTGCTGGAGCTGAACCAGGTTTTGGTAAGTCCCCAGCTGTAACTCAACCACTTAGTTTAGTAAGTTCTCCTTGAGTGGGGTCATCAAGCAAACATTCCTAGCACAGTAATAAAAATGCTTGAGGGGCACATAGTCCAAATATGTCATGCACTTGGTAGCATAGGTATACAAACACTGGAAAATGGTAAGCATCTTTCCAAGTTCCTATGAACAAACCATCAGTGTAATTCCATAAAACAAGGGGACCACAAACGTTCAGCATGATTACAAGTTTATTTTTACTTATTTATTTTATTTATATGGCATTCATTTATATGCCGATACTAATAGCTTTATATGCTAAATTCCAAAGCAGGTTTATTGTAAAAATCCATCATGGGGAAATAAGTAGTAACATGAAGGTTCTGAAAATGTTCAGGATTCCCCTTCCTTATGTGTGAGTTGTACAGCATTATCAGCACCTATATATTTGGAATAACTGTCTAATGTCATCTGTTTCCCATCCAGCTCATGCTGTATCAGTCTTTTCTGTAAGTGCTCCGCAGGGCAGATTTTCATTTGTAAAGCTTTGTTTTATACTGGTGACAGATCCATACTGTAAAAACAAAGCAGATATTCTTTTTGTAGCTATACGGAGCTGCTGTTTACCTTATATTCTCTGGTTGAAGTGAATGTTGAAATTCCTGCTTGCTTGGTGGCTAGATGTAAATGCCAGAAAGGTTCTCACTCCTAATGTATGGTTTATTTTTAGGTAGACCCCCTCTAAATTACTAACAAAGGAATCTCCTGCCTGAAGGAAGCTATCCTGAAAACTGTACCCACAAACAATCTACCTGGAGTCCAATCTATAATTGGCAAAGGTTAATACCTTAAACTGTAGTGTAATCCTTTATACTCTATACTGCTGACCCTTGACTGAATGCACATTTAGTCTGTCCCCCATAGTAATCTGGCTCCCTCTATTTTTTTAATTAAACTAGTTGCCCCTAGCATTCTATAATATTATTTCTTAACCTAAAATTAAACCCTGAACATTGTATTTTCACTCTGCTCTCCCAAACATAGCCCTGAAAATTATATTCTGAACCCATATCCTGTAGCTAACAAATACTCTGCAAGAGTATAACACACATTCTAAACATAGTCTATAACTTAGCACAAAATACAGGTTAAAAATACAGCTTAAAAATTCAATTTAAAATTCAGTTTAAAATACAACCATTACGTTAACACTACATACATACCATAGCCTAAAAAAACACTTGGAGTCAGTGTTAGCCTCCCTCCACTCACCCTCGCTGCACTCGGGCTAGCTCCACGCCCCTCCATGTCCCCAATGTCCACCCGCCCCCACTACTTCTAAATTTATAGGTACTTAACCACACCCCAGCTACAACATCCTATCAGCTTTCACCTTCATACTCTTTCCACCCTGCTTTACCACCCTATCAGCTTTTACCTGACATATTTTTCTCCACCCACTTTATTACCTCTAAACTGACCATCAGATTTTCTTCTGTTGTTTCATTCAAACAACAGATCCTAATGACTATACTCCTTCTCTCATAATGTTACAGTACTCTTTACTACCCATTCTGCTAGCCGCTTATGTACTCATCTTGTAGGAAAACCATTTGCTTATTGGTTATCAGTACCCTAAAGGCAATACAATCACCCCAGCTGTAAAGTATCCCACCTTTAACCATGCTAATAACAATGGGTACAACTCAACATCTTGTTCAATCTTTCAGCATACCAACCCCTGGCACATTAGCTCTAGATTGAGACAATTACAATCTTTTAAACAAACTCTTGAGGCGTATCACTAAGTATAGACCTAGCTTCAAACTCGGTGGTGACAGTCATCCCAACCAAGGCCCATCCACCTCTGATATATACACCCCCTCTACATGTAACCTAAGCCATAAAACTATAATCAGTAGACCAACTAACTTTCTTCTGGTCTGCCATCTCAATATTAGGAGCATTAATAAGAAGCCACATGAACTGCATGCAATCCTGGCTGTCCACTCCCCTGAGATTCTCTGTCTATCTGAGACCTGGTTAAAACCTAACACTACTGACAGTGAAGTGTTACCACCTGGGTATAATATACACAGGCTGGAACCTGCTTCCAGGAAGGGTAGGGAGGGGTAGCTATATTCTACAAATTTGAGTTGAATGTGACCATAGATGTTAATCAACCACCTCAGATTAATAACTCTGAAATTCTTGCCACTAGATTGCAAACTATCAAAAGTAGATGCATCAACATCATCTGTATGTATATTCCTCCAGGTAATAATATAGCCACACTTGAAGACACCCTTCACTGGCTATCATGTCATTACCCCCAAGAAACCCTATTACTTGGAGACTTTTATATTGACTGGGGCACCTGTTCCTCAGAATCCCCTTCTATCCACATCAACCTGCATGCATTTACACAAACCATAACCACCCCTACCAGGCTAGGTAAACCCAACCAAAAATAAAATGTACTCGACAGGGTACTTGTAAATAGTAATCCCCAACTGTACACTGCTGGTACCCTCCCTGATGACCTAACTGACCACCTTTTCACTTACATGGTTAAGCAAAAAGCCATTAATCCACAACAAACCTTACTCAGAAAAGTCAGAAACAAAAAAGACTTTGACCATGCCAAATTCCAAAAGGAACTTAACTCCTGTAACTGGTCCAGGCTAAAACACCTCCCCGTGGAGGAGGCAGTTGCATATTTTAATAACAAATTCCTTGAAATCCTTGATTTGCATGCACCTGCCCATTCAAAGAGAACAAAAGCAAAAACTGCACCATAGCTTTCTAACGAGTCTAGATTAAAAATTACCAATAGAAAAAATGTTTGGCTCTATGGATCTATGGCCACTAAAGACCCCCATGATCATGTTAAATATAGGCAAGCTAGGAATAAAACTAAAAATCCATTCTACATGACAAAAAACAATACTACTGTAATTTACAGGCAACTAACCAGAACAATCCTCAGAAGTTCTGGGCAAGTCTGAATAATCTACTTCATCCTTGAAAAACATCTACACCTATCCCCGCTGCTACCATTGATAAATCCCCTGAGGAGATCTCAGACAGTTTTAACCATTTCTTTACTGAGAAAATTCAAACTCGAGCTAGCCAATTACCTCTTAGCTCCTCTGGCCCTGATAGTACCAACTCTAAAAAACGACTCTCATTTAGCTTCCAACCAGTGTCCATATCATTCATCCATACCTTGATCAAAAAATTAAAACCCTGCATACTCTCCGCTGACCAGCTCCCCACCAAGTACCTTCAAAAATCAGCTGATGCCATTGCCTATCCAATATCAATACTAATTAATCATACCATAGCAGAGGCTAAAATTCCCACCATTTGGAAAACATCCTATGTAATCCTACTACATAAAGGAGGTTCCTCCACTGAATTCTCCAATTATAGACCAATAGCTATACTTTCTCCGCTTGCAAAGATTATGGAAAAATATATACACAAACAATTCATGCACCACCTAATCCAAAATCACCTCATAGTCGATACCCAACACGGCATTTGTCCACACTACAGGACAACTTCAGCCCTACTGGCTTTTACCAATACCATAAATAATAACCATAACAATAATCCCATATCCTCAGCCCCCTTCTTGCAATCTTTTCAAGGCATTTGACATGGTTGATCACCAACTTTTCATTCACTCCCTGCAAACGTTTTGTCTAGATTCTAAAGCCCTTCAATGGTTTACATCCTACCTCAATGGGAGGCAACAGGCTGTTCTCTGGCAGAACAAGCTCTATAAACCTATTACCGAACACCCTTGGAGTACCACAAGGCTCCATATTAGGGCTCCTACTTTTTTCCATCTTTATTAACGACTTATATATAGTCATCCCAAATGTCAGCTGTATCCAATATGCTGATAACTCCACCCCGATTTGCTGAGCTACATCTCCTACAGACTTGAGGTCTGCAACCCATTCCACCTTTAATACTATAGAAAACTGGCTCTCTGAATGTTGATTGTTACAAAATCCCCAAAAAACTAAAATGCTGTTATTCTCACCAACACAAAGGTCTGCTGCTTTTACCATCACCATAAATTTAAAAGATGGCACAATAATCTCCCCTGACCCCTCTACAAAACTACTAGGTGTCATTATTGACAATAACTTATAATTTGACCTACATGTAAATCAAACAATCAAGACCATCAATAAAAGACTTGGGTCACTGTATAGAATAAAAGCCTTCCTACCCGCTCCAGCTTAGATGGCCATAGCTCACTCTCACCTACTTTCAACACTTCTATATGCTTCCCCCCTTCTCTCCAATCTAAACAAATCTGTACTTAATAGACTGTCAACCTGTTACAATCACATTGCCAGGTTTGCCACTTGCCTGCCTTTTAGAATTCACCACTGCATCAAACCTTAATCTTGGTTGGCTAGAACTTCCCAGGCTAATTCAGTATAACCTGCTGATCATGGCTAATAAAATCCTCTATAATCCAGATAATACACCAGCCCTTAGAAATATTATCACCGCCCATAACAATCCAAGACTGCTTCGATCCTCGAACAAACTACTAATTCAGACAATCAAAATTAACAATGCAGCTAGTGATGCCCTCTTTGCAAACTCTGCAGGCAGAGCCTGGAACTTACTTCCAGCTGATATTACTTTGCACTCCTCTCTAGGCCAGTTTAAAACTAGACTCAAACAACATCTGGTACTAAACTGGCTTTGCCACTGCAACAAGCCTGGCTAACTCTCATGATGAATGTGAATAATCTATTAAACTAGCTACTGTTAATTTTCCTCCTGACTGTAACCAGGGGGAACTTTTAACCCGTAAACTTGTCTATTCATGCTTGCCTATGTATTCTTTGTAAATACCATATCTGTAATTATGTCTTTATTGTTTTTATTGTCTCTGCTTACCTTCTCCCCAGGCCTCCGCTGAAAATGAACATGAATCCAGTTGGACTATCCCGGTCAACAAATGTAAAATAAATAAATAAATAAAATAAAACATGTCAGTTTAACAGTTCTACTTTTGTAGGACACCTGCTTATCCTGCTCTTTGTTAAATATCTGAAGAAACTGAATGCACCTGAGGTAACATGAAGACAGAATAGAGAAAGGGGGTAAAGTAGTTGAGCATCACCTTTGAATGTTATTTAAATTATTCCAGCTTTAAAATTATTTAATTAAATAGTGCCTAACTTTGGTATTTGTCACATTCTGAAATTGAAATCTGTGAATGATGCAGTTGCTATGGCATCCTACTTTCTAATAACTTCTGAAGCCATAGAGAAACAAAATGAACCATGTCCAAGTACTTAGACTACCTAAGCTTTAACAAGCAATTCTTTTGAAACTTTAGACCAGAAGTGTGTTAAATTGGAGGATCTGACTATTGATTCTGTTAATAGACAAAATGAGATGATGATTATTAGTTGTTTCACATTGGGTCTTTTGCTTTACCATATTGTTTATGTTCATTATTTTACTTTATATGCTAAATTCCAAAGCAAGTCTATGTTTATGTTTTCATCTTTCACCCATGTTTTTCTGGGTAACTTTGCTGATCTCTTTTCAGTCAGTTTCATTTGACTCATGAAACATTTTACTACTTTGCTTTGAAAATTAGATAATGGAACCATGAACATAGATGGTTGTCTCTTATATGTAGTGATACAACTCCGTAATTTAATAACGGCAAAACAACCAGCAAAGCAGCCACCAAACTCAAAACTTGTCGAAAATATATTTAATACCAAAACTAGGATAAAAACATCCACAGTCTAGTGCTTTCATCTGTAAAACTAAGACATCATTAGAACTTTGAAGGTGCTGCTTGTGGGATCCATTTTAAAACTTAAGTGCAGAAGCCACATCTCCCATATAAACCAATCATAACTTGTTGTAGTTGAAGTCAGTGTAAAACAGAAAAAATAAAGTAACAACACCAAAAATAAGTCAAAACTTTCAAAACCTGAACCAAAACACATAAATGTAAACTAGGCAAAGATTAACTAAACAAAAAATGTTTGAAACACAAAATCATATTCTGCTGGCTCTCTTTTTTAATTCACTGCTGATAGAAATACAGTCATTTAAACCGGGAAAGTTGGTAGCATCTAGCTTAAGCCACCATGTCATTTCCCGGTGAAGCAGTTTGTTTTGCCAGTCCACTGCATAAGGGGAATGCTGTATTTGCTCAAGAACTAAAAATGTAAACTTGGTGAATTTGTCACAAACAATGGAATGCCTGGCCAATGCACTTTTACTGTCCTTATATTGAATAATGTAACCATGTTGATAGATATGCTTGTTCAAAGCATACTTAGTTTTTCTCACATAGAAAGTGGGACAAGATGCACATGTAGCTAGGTAAATAACTGTTTGAGAAAAGCAATTGTAAGCTCCATCATGCACAGAAGAATCAAATTGACTTAAAAGGGTGCCATTGTAACAAGTGTTTATGTAAGGACACTGATGAGGATGGCCACATTTCCTGGTAGATAAAAATCCCTTATGATGATCAATAGAGTTCTCAAGAAGGGATTTTATGATAGATTAATTTTATAGATAAAAGATAATGGTGTAGAAAAAAAACTCTTTCATGCTTTCATCGCATTGTAACATGAACCAGTTCTTCTGAAAAATCTTTTCAATGTCCTTGACATCCAAAGTATAATGCAGGACCATATTGGTTTGGCCATTAAAACCTTTTTTTTGTCTTTCTTGTCAAGCTGATTCAGCCCTTTCTTGATAATGAGGGTATAGTTAATGTTTCTCACTGCCCATATCTCATCTCTGATTGAATCCAGAAGTGGTGGGGGGTAGCCATGGTCCAAAAACAAGGATCTTAGAAGGTCAAATTGTGCAAGACACACTACATCATCCGAGGTCAAGTGAGAGGTTCTGATAAATTGACTTTTTACTAACCCCCTCTTCTGATGAAAGCAGTGGCAACTGGTGAAAAAAAAAGAAATGTGTACAATAACTGGACTTTCTGTAAATCCTGGTAGTGAATTATTCATTAACTCCTTTTCTGATTTCAATATCAAGATAATTAACCTGGTCACATTTAGTGGTATATGTGAACTTTAAAAAGGAGGTGCTGGCTTGTAACTGTAATATGAATTCTTCAAGTTCATGGACACTTCCTTTCCAAGTGATAAGTAGATCATCAAGGTATCTGAAGTAGCTAGCACATTTGGAAAAAAGGGTGAGTTTAAAAAGTGATTGAGGTTTCTGAAGTAGGCAGCACATTTGGAAAAAAGGGGGAGTTTAAAAATTTATTCAAATTCCCATCTTAATAAGACAACATTTGCAAACATTCAGGCACATGAGGTCTCCATAGCCACTCAAAGAGTCTGCTTGCAAAATTCACCCTCAAAGGACAGAAAGTTGTTGTTTATTACCAAGTCCATGAACTCACTAACCAATTCATAATCTGTTTCAGAAAGTAAGCCAAATCATTTTACAGTCTCTCCAAAACAACTCCAACCCCAGGTCATGGGGTATTTTTGTAAATAAACTTTGTATGTCGCAAGTAACCAAAAGGAATTCACCTTTTGCTGGTATTCCCTTCAGTTTATCCAGAAGGTCCCATGAGTGTTTTATAATGTCTGTGAAGGAAACAGACAGGGTTTAAAATGTTGGTCTATAAACTTGGCCAGAAGTTCTGTAACTGATCCATTAGCAGCTACAATTGGATGTAAGGCAGGATAAGACAGATTGGAGTGGATTTGAGGAATACCAAAAATCTTTGGAATAATAGGAAAATCCACTCTAAGGAAGTTGTATAAGCCTTGTGGAATTTTATCGAATGATTACAACTCATCCAGTGCCACTTTACTAACCCTGTAGGCTATATTGATTTCAAACTTGTCCAAGTTAAAAAAACAGAAAGGACAAGAAATTACTCAGGGGTGACTCATATTATTGTAATAGAACCTCATACCCTGCTCCTCAAGGTACAACAAACGATAACAGTCTTGTTGAGACTTTTTATATTGACAATCATGAGGAAGCAGCTTAACTGAATATCCCTTTAGAGGAAATATCTTTGAGAAGGCCAGAGAGACTGGCCAACAAGCAAGAATCCAACTTTTGCCAGTCTGGGTACTCCAACCCCCACTCCATCCCTAGGGGGAGGACGAAGAAGAAAAGGAACTAGAAGAGTGGGTGTATGAATTGGAATCAGCAATGGCAACTGATGATTTATTCACCCAGGAGCTCACAATTATGCCTTTAGGTACTGTAAGCATTACTTCCTTTTTGAATATCACATTTACAATTTTACTGATATGGTGACAGGCCCTGAGCAACATAGTTGGTTTTTGAAGGGGTTTAACTTCATCTGCTCTACTAGGGTCAGGGTGGATGACATACTCCTCAATTTAAAATTGTTCACCAGAAAGCTTAATTTTCAAGTACTGTTTGGGGGAGAAGTTAATGGTAACACCCCTGACAAATTTAAGAGGAAAAGTACAGCGAATCCCCCTTTAAACCTACTTATCAATGTTTTTGAGAAGCAATGTAAAAAAGAAATACACACACTGTTGCAAAACAATTCAAACACATTTTTTAACCTTTCAGTTAAAGAAAAACAGCTTTTCCAACAATTTACTCACAATTACAATATTAGATGCATGAAACCGGACAAAGGTGGGGGCCTGGTTATTATGGACAGTGCTGACTACTCTGGGCTTATATTACATCTTCTGCATGATGACTGCATGTACAGTGCTGTTTCCACAAATGAAATCAATATAGCCTACAGGGTCATTAAAGTGATTAAAGTGATAAATTTTGATATTCCTGAAATCCACTCCAATCTGTCAGACCCCCTTACATCCAATTGTAGCTGTAGTGGATGAGTTACAGAGCCTCTGGCCAAGTTTATGGACCAAAAATTGAAAAACCTTTTTGTTTCCTTCCCACACATTATAAGAGACTCATGGGACCTTCTGGATAAATTGAAGGGAATACCAGCAAAAAATTAATTCCTTTTTGTTACTTGTGATGTACAAAGTTTATTTACAGTAATACCTCATGACTTGAAGTTGGAGTGGTTCAGAGTGATTGTAAAATGATTTGGCTTACTTTCTGAAATAGATTATGAATTGTTTAGTCATGGACTTTGTGTTAAACAGAAACATTCTGACCTTTGAGGGTGAATTTTTCAAGCAGACTCTTGGAGTGGCTATGAGGGCCACATGTATCCCCCATGTTTGCAAATACTGTCTTATTAAGATGGGAGTTAGAATCACTTTTTAAACTTTCCCTTTTTTCTAAATGTGCTGACTACTTCAGATACCTTGATGATCTACTTATCATTTGAGAAGGATGTATAGATGAACTTGAAGAATTCATACTAGAAGCTAGCACCTCCTTTTTAAAGTTCACATATTACTTTGAATGTGACCAGATTAATTATCTTGACATTGACATCAGAAAAGGAGTTAATGAAAAATGCACTACCAGGATTTACAGGAAATCCACTTATTGTAACACGTCTTTTTTTACCAGGTGCCACCCGTTTCATCAGAAGAGAGGGGTAGTAAAAAGTCAATTTATCAGAACCTCTCAGTTGACCTCAGATGATGTAGTATATCTTGAACAATTTGACATTCTAAGATCCATGTTTTTGAACCGTAGCTACCCCCCACCACTTCTGGATTCAATCACTGATGAGATATGGGCAGAGGAATACATTAAATATGCCCCCATTATTAAGAAAGGTCTGTATCAGCTTGACAAGAAAGACAGTCAAACAGGTTTTGATGGCCAACCTGCATTACACTTTGGATGTCAAGGACATTGAAAAAAATTTGCAGAAGAACTGGTTCATGCTACAATGCTATGAAGGTATCAAAGAGATTTTTCTACACCACCATCTTTTACCTATAAAATTAATATAAAATTCCTTCTTGAGAAACCTATTGATCATCATAAGGGATGTTTATCTACCAGGAAACATGGGCATTGTCATCAGTGTCCTTACATAAACACTTGTTACAATGACACCCCTTTAAGTCGATTTGATTCTTCTGTGCTTGATGGAGCTTACAATTGTTTTTTCTCAAACAGTTATTTACCTGGCTACATTTGCATCTTGTCCTCCTTTCTATGTGGGAGAAAGTATGCTGTAAACAATGCTACTAAGGAATAAACTATGGACAAAATGGAGAACTACTAAAAAACCCAACTGACCATCAGAACTTCAAACACCTTAGAAATACCACAAAAAAACTTCCCCATCTTGGTAAAAAGAATTATTACCTTCAATATCAAGAAAATCAAAATCATAACCCCAAAAAATCCTGGTCAGGAATCAATAAACTGCTCCATCCAGGAAATACCAAAACACTTACTCCAGCTAAATTAGCACAGACCCCACCCAGCTTAATAGCCAGTACATTCAACAACTTCTTCACTGAAACAGTCACCTCTCTTGCAAAGAACATGACTCCCCACACTTCCCTTAAAACACCTCCCCTCAAAATAACACCCCCACTCTAACATTTAGTACAGTCTCCACAACCTATATACAAAAGTTACTCTCAAAACTTAAACCATGCACTCCTTCAGCTGACCAACTACCAGCTGAATATCTGCAGCTAGCAGCAGCAGAACTAGCATACCCAGTCTCCATTTTAATTAACAGAACAATAACCGAATCTACTATCCCTTCCCTCTGGAAAGTCTCCCATATCATTCCTCTGCATAAAGGAGGAAACACTAATGAACTTTCTAATTTCCATCCTATAGCCTTATTATCACCACTATCTAAAATCATAGAGCGTTGTATACACCAACAACTTTTACATCATCTTTTACATAATAGCCTACTTTCAGACTCCCAACATGGTTTTAGACCTTTCCATAGCAATTCCACTGCTCTTCTCTCCTTCACAGACACTATCAGCAAAAATCGCAATAACAACCTATACTCTTCTGCTTTATTTCTTGACCTCTCTAAAGCCTTTGATATGGTCAACCATCAACTTATGCTAGACACTTTGAAATCTCTCTCACTTGAACCTTCGGCATTGCACTGGTTTGACTCTTATCTGAAAGATAGACAACAAGCAGTCCTTTGGGACAGCCATCTCTCCTCTCAGCTCCCAATCACTATTGGTGACCCACAAGGATCCATCTTAGGACCCCTTCTCTTCTCCATATTTATAAACAACCTGTCTATTTCACTCCCAACACCCTCATGTATTCAATATGCAGACAATTCAACTCTCATCTGTTCTGCTGTATCTCCAGCTGAACTTCATTCTTCCACCCAAAAAGTCTTTACAGCAGTAGAAAAATGGTTCCAAGATATCTGTCTCCTCCTTAATCCCCAAAAAACTAAATTATTACTTTTCCTCTCCAACCCTTAAATCTGCCCCTCTCTCCTTTTCTATTGTGTCTGACAATGGTACTATCATTACACCTGATAGTTCCACTAAACTACTAGGTGTTACAATAGATAATCAACTAAACTTTGATTACCACATTGACCTAACTATCAAAGCTGTTAATAAAAAGATAGGTGCCCTCTATAGACTTAAGCCCTTTCTAACAGCAACTACCAGGGTGTCTTTAGCCCAAACTCATCTTATCTCTACATTATTATATGCCTCCCCATCTTTTATAAACCTTTCAAAATCTAACCTTCAGAAACTTGCCACAGCCTACCACAGCATTGCCAGGTTTGCCACAGGTTCCCCATTTCTCACCCATCATTGTGTTAATCTCAAAAAGCTTGACTGGCTTAAACTTCAAAATCTCATTCTCCTACATCAATTAGTTATTACCTAAAAAATTCTCCATCACCCTTCTAATACACCCATACTAAATAACCTTGGTGTCCCTTACAGGAATCTTACTTCCCTTTGCTCAGCTAACAAATTACTAGTGGCCACCCTCAAAACACACAATAAAGCTGGGGTCTCCTTGTTTACAAATACCATTGGCTCATACTGGAATAAACTTCCCACAGTACCGACCACTCTAGGCTCATCACAACTTTTCAAAAAACAACAAAGAAACTATTTTAAAACTCACTGGCTATGCCCTTGCTCGAATCCTGACTGACCTCAGTATCCATCTCTCTTTTCAGCTCTTTCCATTACTCTTCCACATGTCCCTATCACTTCTATTACCCCTTCTCTGTAGCTCACCTACCATCCACATGGATATTACTTTTTCCTATAAATTCTACTTCTCTTTATTCTTGTCATATTACTGCAACCTTTACTTGTTATATTACTGCAACCTATCATCTCACCTTGTATCTAAATCACCCAGCTGATGAAATCTGTTTCTTAAAACTAGTGCCCTGACACAAAATATTTATCAAAATTGTTAATACTGTAAATAGCTGAATAGAATCTTGTGTGAGTTACTGCTTTATTTCTTCTTTAATTGTACTATTCCTACTCTTGCAAAGATTTTGAAATAGAAATCCTCACTCTGTGTTATAGTTTTGCTAAATTACTTTTGCACTGTTACTATGCTACTTGGGAATAGTTCTCTACATGCTTATAATTTGTATCTTATTGTGCTATTTTTAGTTTATTTTTATTATTATTATTTACTAGTATATAGTGGAGCTTTTCTCCTCGGGCCTCTGCTGAAAATGGACATGTATCCAGCCAGACTAGCCCGGTCAACAAATGTAAAATAAAAATAAAATAAAATAAAAGTAATGATGCTTTGAACAAGCATATCTATTAACATGTTTACAGTATTTACTGTAAGGACAGTAAAAGTGCACTGGTCAGGCATTCCATTGTTTGTGACAAATTCACCAAGTTTACATTTCTAGTTCTTGAACAAATACAAAATTCCCCTTATGTAGGTGACCGGCAGAACCAACTGCTTCAGCAGGAAATGACATGGCAGCTTAAATTGGATGCTACCAACTATCCCAGTTTAAATGACAGTATTTCTATCAGCAGTGAACTAAAAAGGAAAGTCATCAGAATATGATTTTGTGTTTCATCAAACATTTTTTGCTTAGTTATTTTTGGCCTAGTTTGAATGTATGTGTTTTGGTTCAGGTTTTAAAAGTTTTGACTTATTTTTAGTGTAGTTATTTTATTTTTTCTGTTTTACACTCACTTCAGCTTCAACACGTTGTGATTGATTTACATGGGAGGTGTGGCTTCTGCACTTAAGTTTTAAAATGGCTTCCACTAAGTGTTACAGAAAAAAGTGCTAAACTGTAGTTTTTAACCTACCTTTGGTGTTAAACATATTCTTCAACAAGTTTTGAGTTTGGTGATTAGTTTGCTGGTTGTTTTACTGTCATTAGCTACTGTTTTCTTCCAGTACCAGAGCTGCACTCTTGTTTCTTCTTTTGGTACATCTGTAATTTAGGCACATCTGATGACACTGCAGTGATTTTAGTTTTATTACATCCAGGACTCTCTCTTTTTCTGTCTCTGCACTGGATATAAAATGAGTGCAATCAGGATGCATGTTTACTAAAGTATTATTTAACTTCCTGTACTTTAAAGCATTTTAATAATGTGCTGTATCACACTGCTTGTTTCAATTCCTAAGGTTACTGAAAATCTGATTTTTTATTTATTTATTTATTTATTTATTTTACATTTGTTGACCGGGCTAGTCTAACTGGATACATGTCCATTTTCAGTAGTGGCCCGGGGAGAAAAGCTCCTACAAGTTACATAGGTTCATAGGTTCATAGGTTCATACTAGGCTATCTGCCCGAGGGCCTTTACAAGCCTAGCCCATAGTTTTGTGGCTTACGCCACCCCTTTAGTATGAGGAACTATACCCATTATTTTGCTGTGCCTCTGTTGAGCAGTGACACTGAGGTAATCCCTGGGGTATATCTGCGATCTCCCATCCATTGGTCAAGATTTCTCTTGAACAAGGCCAGCGAGGTGCTCTGCCTCACATATACCGGGATTTTATTCCACAGCATAGAGTCTTTGGGTGATGAATCTATCCCTCCAGCACGTCCTATTAATAGCCGTGTCGAGGTTTAAGTCTCCGCCCTTGTGGCTCTGACGGATCTAGATTTTTGAGGTGAAGCATATTCATCAAATCTGGGTTTGACATGGCCTTGTATGTTAGGCAAAGGTCACCTCTGAGCAAGCGGTGGCGACTGAATAGAGCTGGAGTTCTTTCAGTCGGGCAGCATAGGACAGATGTTTGAGACCCTTTATCCTTTTGGTGAGAAACTTTTGTGGCCTCTCCAGCTGCTGCAAGTGTCGGGTCAGATACATTCCGAATGGGGCATTGTACTCAATCATTGGTCTGATGAGTGATGAGTATAGGAGACTATGACCTCCCTTGATCTAGATGAGAATCCCTTCATGATAAGGTGGGCAATGTAGAAGGTCTTCCTAACTACTTTAGCTACATGGGTGTCGAATGACAGACTACTATCAACCTGGGTCCCCAGGTCCCTGATAACTTCTTCTGTACTCAGTGGATTGCCACCTATTTGGTAGCTAGGGGTAACCTTGTTTTTCCCGAAGGGTATGACTATGCATTTTTGGCATTTAACTTTAGGCCATGGCTCTGGCACCAGTTATCCGTTTCTGTGAGACCCTTCTGAAGGATATCTGTGTCAGATGTGTTTTCTACTATGGCGCCCAGTTTGCAGTCATCTGCAAACTTTGTCAGCCATAACCCTCCTGTGTTTGCTTGTACTTGGAAAAGTAGATGCCAAACAAGAGTGGGCCCAGGACTGAGCCCTGTGGTACACCACTTGTGACAGGCTTTGAGTCTGACATGGCGCCAGCAACTCTGACCCTGTGGGTTCTGTCACTCAGCCAGTTTGCAACCCATCTTGTGATGTATGGGTTAACATTTACGCTGATGAGTTTTTCAATGATACCCAAGTGGGGTATTGTATCAAAGGCCTTCGCCAGATCGAGGTAGGCTGTATGGACTGCCTTTCCCTCATCAATGGCTTTGGTGACTGTTTCAAAAAAGTCAACCAAGTTTAGAAGGCATGATCTGCCTTTGACAAAGCCAAACTGGGATGGATCCAAAGTCTGCAAATTCCCTATGTCTTTATTTATGAGGTCCATTAGGATCCTCTCCATGGCTTTGCAGATAAGGCTTGTCAAGCTAATGGGCCGGTAATTTCCAGGGTCGGTGGAGGCACCGCCTTTGTGAAGTGGGACCACAGTTGCAGTGCGCCACTCCTGGGTGCGTATCCAGAGGTAAGACTATGATTAAACAGCTGTCCTAGCTGTGGGTTTAATTCCTCGTTGAGTTCGTGGAGCACACAGCCGGGGACACCATCAGGTCCCATGGATGCTGTGTTTTTGCTTTGGAGAGAGCAGTTCTCACTTGGGCGTTGGAGATGTTTGGGGGCTGCAATCGCTTGGTATAGATATCTCTCCTTTTGGGGGAGGGGAGAAGTTTGCACTGAACCTGTCAGCCAGTATGTTGGCAATGTCTGTAGGATCAGTAATCTTCACATCATTTTGAACTAGTTCTGAGCATATCTGGGAGTTTCCTCCCAGGTTTCTAACATAGCTAAAGAAGGCCTTATGATTGTCTTTTGAGTCTTTAGCTATTTTTCTCTCAAAATCTGCTTTGGATGATTTTATGAGAGCTCTTAGTTTTACTTATAGTGATCAAGGGTGTCTTACCTTTTAAGGATTTTGCTCTATCTTGTAGTAGCTTCCTCCTTTTGTTGTAGAGTTTGTTTATGGCTGGGGTCCACCAGAGTGGACGCTTGCCTTTGGTACAAAGAGTCTTTGTTTTGCTTGGGATTGCCTTATCCATGCAGTCCTGCAGGTGCTGGTAGAAGGCATTTGTAAGTGATTCAGCGGCTTGAGTACTGTTTTCCGTCTCGGGGCCTTAAAGGAGACCACACTAGTCTTTAGAAGTGTGAAGTCGGCTTTGAGAAGTTCTTTACTGTGGTCTTTTTATTTCAGGTGGGGTGGGATGAGGACCTCCAGCGAGATTAGTTTGTGATCTGATCTCACCAGTGAGGGGTATACTTCGGTGTTGAACATTGTGCTCCCATGTTCGTGATGATGAGATCAAGTATGTTTTCTCCTCTTGTGGGATGGTGACTAGTTGTTCCATGGCATTTGAGTTTATGAATTCCAGGAACTTTTGGGCTAGGGTGTTTGGGCTTGAGTAGTGTTCCCAGTCTATATTAGGGTAATTGAAGTCACCTAGTATGATGGTGTTTGGTGATACATTTATCCCCTCTAGTGTTTTCAGGAAGGCCATGTGAGGTTCCTGAGTTTGTGAGGGTGGCCTGTAACATGCTACAATTTGCAGAGCAGTCTTGCCTATGGTTAATTGCACCTGGATGGTCTCCGATGCATCGTGCGTTGCCACCAGTCTTGAGGTGTGGGTGTCTTTGATGAATATGGATACCCCCTCCTTTCTTGGTATTGTCCGGATTTTGGGGCGGGCATGATAAGAGGTAAAACCTGATAGTGCTGGGGTGCTCTCAGGAGCCTTGAACCAGGTTTCTGTCACTGCACAGACATCGATGTTCTCCATACTGAGAAGGGCCTCGAGTGCGTGCATTTTGAGATTTAGACTTCTGGCATTGAGCAGCATTACCCTTAGTTTTTTCCTTTTTGTGTTCTAGGGTGGTAGGTTTAGAATTTGAGCCTTGCCTAAAAAGGCACTATGGGGTGGCAAGAGCCTTTGCCAATATCCAGAATCCCAGGGTGACAGGTGCAAGCCGTCCCTTGCAGCAGCGTGGCTTGTCCAGCATGTCATCCCAGGCAGACAGACATTGGATCCCCTTTGAATGACACCAGAGTTTAAGCCAATTGTTAAAGCTGATCATCTTATCTCTGTATTGTGGCATCATTCTTGGTGAAGGTAGGATACTGCTCAAGGTCAGGGTCATACCTGCCTGGGCTACATAATCAGAGAGCTCCTCAATGTCTCTTTTCATGTAGTCCAAGGAGGTACGTCTCAGGTCGTTTACACCAGCGTGGACAATGACTGAGTCATATTTGTACCTGCTGTTGAGAGACCTGAGTGCTTGCGTTATGTGGCGGATTCTAGCGCCCGACAGGCAGCTTACTGTGACCTTCTCCTTACTCAGTCTGGTGAGCGGGGCGTCAGTGTGTCTGACTATGGAGTCACCAATGACTAGTGTGTCTGGCATTGTGTTTGGCCTTAAGGGCTGTGACTGTTTGACACTCTGACTGTGAGGTCTATGTGTTGCAGGTGTTGTGTTCTGAGGTGGTGGTTGTTTGGGTGTCTGCTTTGGTGGCCTCTGCTGTTTTGGTAGATTTTTGATCAGAGCCGCCGAGTATGTCTTTGTGTGTTTATGTGTATGATTTGAGGTTGTGATGGTACTATGTGAGACTGGGTCTATAGTGTGTGTGGTAACCTTCTCCTCCTGACTGGTCTTGCCAGTCCTATGTTGAGAGAGCTCAGCCTCCAGTTTGGCCGTATAGTTGCATCTCTCGCATGTATTTGTGTTTTGTGGGAGGAGGAGAGGGTTGTCTGTGTACATGAGGCAATTGTAACATTGCCTCAATATTCCCAGGTTCACCAGCTGAGCAGGAGAGGACACTAGCAACTGATCCTCGACATGCTAGAAGGACTAGACAAAAAACTTTAAAAGAGATTCGGGGACGTGGTGACCGAGAAATGGGGGTTTGCCTTTTTGGGGTGCTATCTATAAGAGTGCCGTATCAAGGTAATAAGTACTGTAGGAGCAAGTGCTAGGTTTAACAGATAGAGAAAAGTCTACTTGGAGTCAAGTAGAGATGATCTTTTAGGTATTAGAGAAAGTGCTAGTAACAGGGATGCTTAAAGGTAAGATTGAAAAGAATGCACTCTGCAGTGTGCACTAGAGAAGTTAGATATGAAAGTAGGTAACTTGAGTTTTACCTGTTTAAAAAGTTAAGGTTTAGTGGAGAGTTACTATTTTTAAAACAGCAAGATGGACTGAAAGGGGTGGTTACTTTTGTATTTTGGTACTATGAAATACTGTAGGATGGCCAATAAATTTAAATAATTGAAGGGGTGGGATTTCAAAAGTGATGGTTTTGTGATTACTCACATAAGCCAGTGAAAGTAGAGAGAAATGAGATATATGGTCAGATTAACATAAGAGGCGGGCAACTAGAAAGACAGTGGTATTTAACAAGACAACTTAAATGGGTGGGAGGAGGGGAAAAATTCTGCCTGACTCAGAACAGAGAGAGCTGTGGTCTCTTTTGAAGTTTTAAACATAGACAAGTATACAATATAACATACAATATAACAGTAGACAAGTTTACAGAAAAATTGTTAGATACAATAAAAAATGACATGAAATAAAAACACTTAGTAACAATTTTAGTAAGGGATACTCATAAAAAAGAAGAATTTTTTTTTTTATATCAGATGAGAGTAGAAATTCACTATTATCAGGGAAGTATACACTATAGTCGCAAGAGCAATAGGAACCAAGTTTAGTTATGAAATTTTTGTATATTGGGTATAATCAGTCAGGGTTGGAGCAGGGACAAAGCCAATGATTCTTTAGATATTCTTTAACGTGCTTTTTGAATAGATGTGTGGAGTCAAGTGAAGACAGTTCAGTTGGAAGTTGATTCCAGCTTTTACCTACTGTGTTGGAAAAGAATGAGTCCCCTGCTTTGTTGTTTGATTTGACATTGGAAACTAGAGGTTTGCTAGCTGAGCAAAGTGTAGGGAGATTTTTGTAGGGGGCGATTAGATTACTGAGGATTGGTGTATTCTTGGGGTGGTAGAGGATTTTTTGGGTTATCACAAGTTGCTGATAGAGTAGCTTATTATGCAGTTCAAGCCATCCCAATTGTTTGAGGTTCTGACAGTGGGAGTTCTATAGGGGGAACAGGTAGCAAATCTAGCTATGTTGTTATGACAGGTGGAAAGTTTATTCATGTTATTTCTAGATAGATTAGTATAAATAGCAGAAGCATAGAAGAGGGTAGAGGAAAGGTGGGGCTGTGCAAGAGTAATTCTGGCTGGAGGGGTAAGGAAGGGCTTGATTCTATAGAGAGTGCATAATTTTTTTGTTGACAGTTTTTATTGTTGAATTAATGTGTTCATCGAAGCTAAGGGAGTTGTCAATTGTAACTCCCAGAAAACGGGTAGAGGTATCAGGGACTATATTAGTGCCATTGCTAGAGGTTACTGTGAAGTTAGGGATAGACGACTTAGGAGTAGGAGCAAAGAGTAGTAGTTTTGTTTTTTTGGGGTTCAGAAGGAGGCAGTGTTGCATGAACCATTTTTCAACAGTGTTTAATACTGATTGGGTTTGGAGTTGGAGAGAGTTTATGGATTTGGCAGAACTAATTAATGTTGAGTCATCTGCATATTGGATGCAAGTGGCTTGTGGAATATTGGTATGTAGATTGTTAATAAATAATGAGAAGAGAAGAGGACCTAAAGTAGAGCCTTGAGGTACACCAATTGTCACTGGGAGGGAAGAAGAAAGGGTATTATTCCAAAGGACAGCCTGCTGTCTGTTTTCAAGATTGGATTTAAACCAAAGAAGTGATTGTGAGTCAAGTGATTGGGCTTTTAAGATTTCAATGAGTAAGTTGAGATTCACCATGTCGAAGGCCTTAGAGAGGTCTAAAAATAGGGCCGAAGAGAAAGTATTGTTGTTGCGATTTTCATTAATAGAGTTGGTGAAGGATAGTAGAGCAGTAGTAGTGCTATGGAATGGTCTAAAGCCATGTTGGCAATTGGTGAGCAGATTATTGTGGATAAGGTGGTCACGTAGCTGTCTATGTATGCATTTCTCCATTATTTTAGCAATGGGTGAGAGTAAGGCTATAGGCCTAAAATTAGATAGCTCAGTAGATGTGCCACCTTTGTGTAGGGGGATAATGTGGGAAACTTTCCATATGGATGGGATTTTGCTTTCAGAGATAGTTCTATTTATAAGGATGGAGATGGGGTAGGCAATGGCTTTAGCTGCTATTTGTAGGTATTCTGCTGGAAGGCAATCAGCAGACAGGGTGCAGGGTTTGAGTTTTTGAAGGAATTTAGAAATGAGGGATGTAGGAACAGGTTGTAAATGAAAAGTAGGAGTTGTAGGATTAGGGGTGTTAAGAGGCAATGTGGTGCTTGGTGGTATAGAATTTGCAAGATTTAGAATGGCTTCAGTAAAATAGTTATTGAAAGCATCTGGAATCTGGTTGGAGTTATTTTGGAATCCAGAAGGTGAAGGAGTTTTAGAGTGTCCTGGTTGAAGTAGTTTGTTAATGCCTGACCAGAATTTTTTAGGTTGTGCTTTTTGGGATTGAAGGAGTTTAGAGTAATAGTCTTTTTTATCTCTGAGAATGTCTTTCTTGGTGGCATTTCTTAATTGTTTGAAATAAAGGTGATCTGATGGACTTTTAGAAGCTCTCCATTTCTTCCAAATTTTATTTCGGAGGTGGATCTTTTGCCTTGTTTCCTTTGTTAGCCAGGGGGCAATTTTGGTCCTTAGGTGGGAGGATCTAATTGGGGCATGGGAGTTTAAGATTTGTAGGAATTTTGCATTGAAAAAGGTTACTGCTTCATCTAGTTGGAGGTTTAGCATAGGAGACCAATCACATGCTTTGAGTTCATTTTGGAAGGATTGAGGATTGAAGAATTTTTTGGAGCGGCAGGTTATAATATTATCGAAATTAGGACAATGTGTTTTCTGCCTAATAACATAGGTTATCATGTGGTCACCAATATTGTCGGGAAGGATTCCTGGTTTATAGGTAGTAAGATGGCTATTGAGAAGGCTCCAGTCTAAGGTGGTAGCTTTATTACTTGGTTTATGGATTCTGGTAGGAGTGGTAATTATTTGAGAGAAACCATGCAGATTTATGTGATTGGTAGGATTGTGTAAAGAGCAAGTTATCCAGTCTATATTAAAGTCTCCTAGAATAATGGTTTCTTGAGGCAGGTGTGAGGAGAGGTGATAGAGTATGTTTTCAAGTGTATTTATATTATTTCCTGGATGAAGATTTATACAAATAACATAGATGGATTTGGAATTGTTAACTTCTAGCTTGGCAGTTAGGATTTCTGCATTGTTAGTTGGTGGAAGGTGCATGTCAAAGGTGCTAACTTGGAGTCCTGATTTGTACAAAATGGCTACTCCACCGCCTTTTTTGGTTTTACAGTCGTTTCTTAGGATATTGAATGCTGGAGGAATAATTACCTGGTCAAGGGTAGTGGGTTTTAGCCATGTCTCTCTTATGCAGAGAATGTCAAAAGAATAAACTTGTAAGAGTGCATGAAGGTAGGTAGTTTTGTTGTTAATGCTACGGATGTTAAAGTGCGCTATCAGGAGGGAGTTAGATGGTCTATTTATAATGGTGTGATTAGGTGTTGTTGAGTTATTTGGGAGATTGTGTATATGGGCTCACCAATGCCTATTGTCCTTATCTGTGTATCCAGAAAGATTTGCTTACATCTAGAGCCATCCAGACTGAGTACTTGTATATAAAACACTGCCCTTCATTAATTAATTTATGTGTGCTCTTCTTTTTTCTGGTATGGTTTATTGCTTTTAATTCCATTTTGGACATGTTAGGGATGTTAAAAATAGGAAGATGAGCAGCCCAGTGGCAGAACATTTTCATTTAGAACATGGGGGTATAATAGACAATATGAAAGTCACAATTTTGGAACAAGTATACAACAGACATGGAGATGAAAATGTATTGAAAAAGATTTTAAGAAGAAAGGAAGCAATTTTAATAATGAAATATGAAACTTTGCAGCCTTTAGGAATGAATAAAGAGTGCAATTGGCATAATTTCATGGGTTAATTGTTAGCTTAACAATTAGGAACTGATTTTATTATGTAATGAATTGTTAATTGATATGGCAGCTGTATAAAAGGACTGTGTGAGTGAGCTTCACTTTTTTACTCTGTAAAGGCTTGCAGCGCTAGGAGGAGAGACAACTAAAAGGTTTTTATTAAATTCTTATTTTGGAAAGTAGAGCTGTTTTCACTGGTCTTTTGTGTGGTTTCATAAAAATCCTTTTGTTTTTCCACTTAGATTTGCTGCTAGTTTCATTGCTTGAAATTCACCTTAAGTGTTGTTTTTGATGTTTTGATTATCTTCTGTTAGCTTGTGCGCTCTCAGATAACTTTGAGTGCTTTTACATTAAGAAGTCTTTGTCTACTCTTGCATTGGCAGTAATGGGTATCCTGGTTTATCCAAATTAGGAAATACACTGAAAGGCATGTAGGGAGCTTGTTTATTGGCCAAAATGCTACTTAGCCAGTTTAAATAAGTTTTCAATGTTTCTTTAAATATGGCAGATGTGTGTGGCTCTTGGCTTATTCCCACAGAGCTCAGAAATGCTGTTGTCCTTGTCTGTCTATGCAGAGAGATCTGTTTATATCTAATACCATCCAGAGTGAGTTCAGTACTTTTGTTTAAAAAATGCACTTTATTAATTAATGTAATATTTCTGCTGTTATTTTCTTGTAAAGGTTTTTGCTTTTTACTGCAATTTGGGCAGAAAAGAATTTTTGCTCTTCTATTTTGGTTTGCTTTTGACATAATTGCCCAGAATTTACCTTAAGGTTTGTTTCTGATATTGCATTAAATTAGTTTCTGTCAGCTTGTCCACTCTCAGCTAACTCAGTGCATTTTTATAGTAAGAAATCACAGACTACTCTCCTAGTATCAGTAGGGAGAAACTTTGTCTCTTTGAGTTGGGAACACTCAGGAAGGCTTTTCATAGGTTCATAGGTAGGTACTAGGCTATCGGCCCAAGGGTCTACGTAAGCCTAGCCAACAAGGTTCCCTGGCTTACGCCACCCAAAAAAGTTATTTTCCTGTGCCACTGTTGAGCAGAGACACAGAAGTGATCCCCGGGGTCTATTTCCTATTTCCCATCCACTCATCAAGATTTTTCTTCAAGAGTGCTAATGAAGAACTTTGCTTGACATAGATGGGTAGCCTGTTCCAGAGTATGGGAAGTCTCTGGGACAGGAATCTATCCCTCCAGCATGTCCTGTTTATTGTGGTGACAAGGTTTAGGTCCCTAGAGCGTGTAGCTCAGAGGGATTGGGATTTCTTTAGGTGTAGCATGTCCAACAGCTCTGGATTTGACATAGTTTTATATGTTACGAAAGAAGGCACCACCAACCAGGAATGAACACGAACCAATAAAGGATCCAAAAACAGTGTATTCCACAAACGCTAGTACAGTTCCAACACGTTTTCGTCATCAACTTCCTCAGTGAATGAAAAGCAACCACTGAACAACCCTATATATACACAAACCTATTAACATCAATTAAATCAATTCTTAAAACAGTTAATCAATTAGTTAATTATTCTAAAATGAACATTTTCACAATGTAAAATTCGTACAATTTAATAATTTAATTAAAACCACATCTAATAGTCACACCAATTTTAGAATTCATCCAAAACTTTTAATAAATAAAATAAAATAAAATAAGAATAAAAACATTTGATTCAATCTTTTAACTTGTAATATAATGTGTTTGTCTCCATCAAGTGGTGAAACTAAATATGGCATTTAAATTAATAAAAAATGTATGTACATAATCTGTATAAAAGCTTGTAAGAATGAGTTTAAATGATTATTTTGAATTGACTTTAAATGAATGTTTTCACTACATCCTATATATATTAAATTAATGAAACAGTGAAAGAAGTTAAAGTTTGGCAGATCTAATTTTAAGTACAGGTGCAAGAGATACCATTTCATTAAGACCCGGAGGTCTACTAGAATCCAACACAAGTTGCCAATAAAGCTCCCTATACTCAACAAGTGTTTCCACATACCACCCTTGGACTCATCTCAACCACTTCCAAAATAAAAATTGAAAGCCAGATGTTTTACAAGTGGTGGTGTGCTTGTATAGTGCATTTTTCTCATTTTTTGTTCTTATTTCATATAGATGCTCGTAGATCCTCTGTTTTAATTTCCTTTCACTTTTCCCAATGTAAAATGATTCACATACCTTGCAAGTTGCTATGTAAACAATCCCTTTGGTGTTACAGTTAGCATAAGTATTCAACATTAATTTCTTTTTCCTAGAATTTAAATAAATAAAGTCTCCTGTTGATAAAAATGTACAATAATTGCAACACCCACATTTATATAAACCCTTCTTCTCTTTTTTACCACTCAATATATTACCTTGATCTGACCCCCTCTCTAATATATTTTTAATGGTGTTACCTTTTCTGTATATGTAAACCAGTTCTTTTTCAACAATATACTTAGTCTGAAATGTTTGAAAAGTTGTTCCATTCTTTGTCAAAGATTTTCTTGATGCCTCTAGAATTACCGTCGTAGGTTGTAATCAAACTAGATGTGTAATCTTCTTTTGGTTTGGTTACTTCTTTTGTTCCATCCAAGATTTGAGTTTTACCTAAAATAGGGGCAAATCTATCATTTCTGTTTTACACTTCTTCTGAAATTTTATCAAAAAATTCCCCAGGATATCCTCTGTTTAAAAACAGTTCTCTGAGTGTTCTTACCTCACTTAAAAACACCTCATCTTCAGAGGTCATCCTGCTTAACCGTACTAACTGTCCCTTTACCACCCCTTTTTTCTGATGTGGTGGATGGGAACTAGTATAGTACAAATAAGAGTTGGAAAAGGTTTCTTTCCTGTAAACCTTAGATGCAAAATGACCATTGTTTTTGGTAATGTGAACATCAAGGTAAGTTAGTTCATGTTGATTAAAATTGAAAGTAAACTCAGGAAAATCTGTAGTGTTGTTCATATATTCTACTAACTTATCAAAGTTTTCATGTTCGCCAATCCATAAAAAACATAAATCGTCCAGAAATCGACCGTATAAAATCCAATAACCCTGGTAGGGTGAATTCAAAAGATATTTATTTTCCCAGTAAATCATAATAATGTTAGCATATGTGGGAGCACAATGTGCCCCCATGGCTACTCCCTTTTCTTGTTTAAAATATTCACCCTGAAAGTATATATAATTGTTTTTTCAAGACCGTTTCCATAAGAGTTAAAACAACTCTGAAGTCTTTGTGTGAGATTTTTTTGCTTTCAACCAACATTTCTTCAAACCATTCCATGCCTAGTTTGTGTGGTATACACGTAAATAAATCCACAACATCAAGCGTACCAAATGCAATGCTGTCGCAAAACAAAGAAGGTTCCAATTTTCTCAAAAAATCCCAGGAGTCTACCAATACATTCTTGTTTCCTTCTAGTACACATTTCACCTTTGAATCCACAAACTTGGCTAGTGGTGCTGTCACGGATCCTTCTGCTGAGACAATGGGTCTAAGCGGTGGGTCCTGTGAGTTTTTGTGCACCTTCGGGATTCCAAATATGCATGGCACCTTTGGTTTCTCTACATGTAAAAGCCTGTATGTTTCAAGGTCAATTGAACCTTCTAACAATAGATCATTTAATAACACTCTTATTCTTTTGTATGCAATGTTGATTTCATTGATAGATACTCTGGAATATTTGTCGGAGTCATTAAGAATGTCCATCATTTTCCCCTCATATTGAATACTATCCATTAATACCACCCCTCCACCTTTGTCGGGTTTCATAACCCTGACACTCCTGTTGTTGCTAATTTCCTTCAAAACATCCATTTCACTAGGAGTTAAATTGGGGTGTACATATTGATGGTTCAGGTTTAATCATAGTTCTCTTTCCACTTTTAATTCAAAGTTTCTAAGTTGTGGGTGCAATGGTGGGTTGAAAGTGCTTTTACGTTTCAAACATTCATTTCCAATGGTTATGTTTTTTCCATTAAAGAACAATTCTAAATTTTTCTTCCTAATGAATAGTTTTATGTCAACAAGTAACTTAAAATATTAGTTCTTTGATTTGGAATAAAACCAAAACCTTTTGTGAATAAGTCAAAAAAAGATTTGTTAATGGAAACACTAGAAAAATTAAAAATGTTAAAATCCTTAAATGTCCATTTGTTACCTTCGTGTAAAACATTCATTAATTCCAAGCCTGTCCTCTCCTCCACTGGGGCCTCCAGGCCTCCCCATGTAGTTTTTTGAACAGTAGTCTACAGGTTCTTTATCCATTAGTCTTTCTGACCTTCTTAGTGGGGGATATTCAACCACATCATTGTCACTATCCCCAATCTCAGCCTCTTCACACACATTTTCATCAAAAGGTTCTTTACCCCATCTTCCATAACCCCTTCCCTGTGTTAATTTTGGTTTTGGGTAGTGGGTTTTATTCTTGTATTCATTTAAGTCTCTATCTACTTTGCCTAGTTTCCTGTCTAAAACTTCTTTACATCTAATTGCAACATCCTTTAATAATTTGTATGCTTTATATGTTAGGCAGAGATCACCTCGGAGTAGGCGATATGCTACGGTGTAAGCTGGAGTTTTTTATGGTGGTCAGTGTAGGGTATTTGTTTGAGGCCAGTAATCCTCTTTGTGAGGTACTTCTGTGGCCTTTCCAGCTGCTGCAGATGACTTGTGAGGTACATTCCAAAAGGGGCGTTGTACTCTATAATGGGTCTAATGAGTGTCGAGTAGAGGTGAACAATGACCTCTTTTTTCCAGAATGAGAAACCTTTTATGATGAAGTGTGTCACGTAGAAGGACTTCCTGACTACTGTGACGATGTGACTATCAAAGGAGAGACTACGGTCAACCTGGGTCCTAAGGTCTCTTATCACACATTCGGTGTTAAGTAGATTGCTGCCTATGTGGTAGTTCATGGGTACAGAGTTTTTACCAAAGGGGATGACACTTCACTTTTTGGCATTGAGCTTGAGGCCATGGCTCTGACACCAGGCATCTGTCTCAGCGAGGCCCTTCTGTAGGATGTCCACGTCATTTGGGGACTTGACTATGGCTCCTAGTTTGCATTCATCTGTGAACTTCATTAGCCAGAGGCCTTCTGTGTTAGCCTGTACTTCAGAGAAGTAGATACCAAACAGGAGAGGTCCCAGGATTGAACCCTGTGGTACTCCACTTGTCACTGCTTTGAGGTCAGATTTGGAGTCTGCAACTTTTACAGTGTGGGTTCTGTCAGTGAGCCAGTTGGCAACCCATCTTGTGATGTAGGGATTTATACCAAGTTTAGTGAGTTTAGCTATAATTCCAGAATGGGGAATGGTGTCAAAAGCCTTGGCGAGGTCAGGATAGGCTGTGTGAACCACCTTACCCTCATGTACGGCTTTGGTGAATGCCTCAAAGAAGTCGATCAGGTTCAGGAGGCATGATCTGCCTTTCACAAATCCGAACTGGGTGGGATCCAGAGTTTGGAGGTTACCAATATCTTTATTTATGAGTTCCATAATGATACGTTCCATGGCCTTGCAGACCAGGCTCGTCAGGCTAATAGGTAGATAGTTCCCGGGATCAGTGGTGGCTCCCCCTTTGTGGAATGGGATAACTGTTGCTGTGCACCAAACATTGGGCACAAAGCCAGATGTGAGGCTATTATTGAACATGGTGCTTAAGTGGGGAGCCATTTCATTCTGAAGTTCGTGTAAAACGTAGCCTGGTATGTTGTCCAGTCCCATGGATGCTGTGTTTTTGGCTTTAGAGAGTGCAGCTTTTACCTGTGTAGTTGTGATTACAGGGACTCTTCATTCTTCCTGTATAGATATGGGCCCTTTAGGGGGTGAGGAGGGGGGGGGGGGTGAAGTTAGCACTGAACTTATCTGCCAGGATGTTGGCAATATCAGTTGGTTCTGTAATTTTTGTGCCGTTGTGCTGTAACTCCAGAGTAGATCTGGGTGTTGCCATCGAGATTCTTGACATAGCTATAAAATTTTTTGTCATCGTCCTTAGAACTAATGGTGATTTTGTTTTTGTAGCTAGCTTTGGAGGATCTTATAAGGGATCTCAGCTTCTTACTGAAGCTGACCAGGGATCTCCTCAACTCATGGGATTTTACTCTCTTTTGCAACAGTTTCTTCCTTCTGTTGTACAGTTTGTTTATGGCAGGGGACCACGAGATCGGCTTCCTTTTTTTGGAGGATAGTGTCATGGTTCTGTTTGGGATAGCACGATCCATGCACTCGCGTAAGTGCTTATAGAGTGAATTTGTGTAGGATTCAGCAGTTGTAACTGTATTGTCCATCTGAATGGGTGTCATGAAGTTCACCACTTCTGTCTTAAGAAGCATGAAGATGGCTTGGAGAAATGTTTTACCATGGTTTCCTTAATGGGGGGTGGGGCAGGATGTGGATATTAAGGGTGATTAGCTTATGGTTGGATCGGACCAACGAGGAGTTGACTTCAGGTGTGGAACACCAGTCACTCATGCTGGTAATGACTAGGTCTAGGATACTGTTGCCCCTGGTGGAGATGTGGATAAGTTGATCCAGGGCATTGGAGTTAATGAATTCCTGAAAGTGTTGAGCTAAAGAGTTGGTACACAAGTAGTTTTCCCAGTTAATGGTGGGGTAGTTGAAGTCGCCCGTTATTATGGTGTTTGGTTGAACCCTAATATTTTCCAGTACATCAAGAAAAGAGGAGTGGGAATCCTGGGGCATGGTGGGGGATCTGTAGCAAGCTACAGTTTGGATTGCAGCTTTGCCAAGAGTTAGTTGCACTTGGATAACCTTGGATGCATTACGCTAAGCAACTAGCCTGGAGGTGTGGATATCCTTAATGAATATGGACACACCTCCGCCTTTGGTGTTTCAGTCCAGGTTACATGGCCAAAAAGTGTGGTATGAGTTATAGCCTGGCAGTGCAGGGGTGCTCTCTCCAGCCTTGAACCAGGTCTCAGTCACTGCACAGATATCGATGTTCTCCATTTTATGGAGTGCCTCGAGTGAGTGCATTTTGAGATTTAGACTTCTAGCATTGAGTAGCATTACCCTCAGTTTTTGCTTGCCTGTTCCTGTTACGGTGGTGAATTTGCTATTTAAACCTTGCCTAAAAAAGACACTATAGGGACAACAAGAGCCTTAGCCAGTATCTGGAATCCCAGGGGAGACAGGTGCAGGCCATCTGTTTCAAAGCATCGTGGTCTGTCGACTATGTCATCCCAAGCAGACAGATGCTGGATCCCCTTAGAATGATACAGAAGCTTAGCCAATTGTTGAAGTCAGTCATTTTGTCCTTGTACTGTGGTATCATTTTGAGCGATGGCAGAATGCTACTCAGGGCTAGGGTAATACCTGCATGGGCTACAAGATCGAAGAGCTCTTCCATGTCTCTTTTCATGTAGTCCAGGGAGGTACGTCTCAGGTCATTCACACCAACATGGACAATGATAGAGTCATATTTCCACTTGTGGAGTGACCTGAGTGCGTGGGTTATGTGGCAGATCCTGGCACCTGACAGGCAGCTGATAGTAACCTTCTCCTTGTTTAGCCTGGTGAGTGGGACATCAGTGTACCTGACTATAGAGTCACCTATGACTAGTGTGTTGGGTACGTTGTTTTGCCTTATTGGCTGTGGTTGAGTGGCACACTGAGTCTGTGGGCTATGTGTCATTTGGGTTGTGTTGGGGGATGGAGGTTGCTTGAGTTTCTGCTTTGGAGGTCTCTGTTGCTTAGACAGATTATTATTGGGAGCCTCCGAATGTTTTTGTGTTACTATGTGTGGATTTTTGTGGTGTAGATTTAGTGAGACTATGTGATGAGTGTGGTGTGGTGAAAATGTTTACTTTCTCCTCATGACTGTCAAGTTCAGTCTTGGTTGGAGAGAGCTTTACCTCCAATTTGGCTAGATAAGTGCATCTCTCACAGGTTGTAGTGTTGGGTGGTAGGAGGAGAGGGTTGTCTGTGTACATGAGGCAATTTCTACATTGCCTCAAGATGCCCAGATTCATCAGATAAACAGGAGAGAACACTGGGAGCTGACCCTTGGACATGCCTGAATAAAAAACTATTTTCCTCTAGATAAGTGAGGAAAGTGAGTACAAGAGCTGTTTTTCTCTAAGCAAGTGAGAAAAGTAAGTACAAAAACTGTTTTCCTCTATGTATTGAGGAAGGTTGAGTGCTATAGTAATTAGTAGCTTATTTAGTACTTACAAGTTCTGAACAAGTGCTGAGCACGAATAAGCAAATTGAAGTGATAAAACTAAGAATCTGTATCCACACTAGAAGAGTTACAGGACAGAAACAAGTGCAAATGCAGGCTTTCACATCAGAAAGTTGAGAGAGATGGAAGAGATTGTCCAAACGGCCAATAACTACAATTTCTGGGCCAGAACCACTCCTTATGTGGTAGACAGTTTACCTAGTGCTTACCACTACCACTGATAAGCTAGAAGGCTTCCTTCCAACACAAAAAGGCTTGGGGGGCTCAGAAGCTTACATACAGTCCTGGATACAGCAAATCTGTATCTGGAACACTAGTTACAGGAAAGGTAGGAAAAAGGCTTGCAGTTTTTTTTTTTTTTTTTTTCTTACAGAAAAGTAGCAAAAAACATAGTAAAAACAATTCACATGCAGTGCAAGCTAGCACACTTGAGTATGTAGCAATATTAGACCAAACACAGTCCAAAACATTCAATTAAATTAAAAAGGACTAAAAGCAAGTGCAGAAAGAGTTTATTAGGTAGAATGTGGTAAAGAGATGGGGCTGGGGGAGTGTCCCAGATCAAATCTACAGTGGGGTGGGCAACTGCAAAAGCCACCAAATTTAAACTACAAGCCAAAAATAGGGAGGATAGGTGGGACAAAACAGTTTCAACAGAGATCTATGCAACAACTAACAGTACAAACTCTAAAACCAAAAAAATTTACTCAGCTCTGTATATCTGCAGATAGATTGGAAAGCAGTCTCTCAGAACACAGGTTCCATTAGGAAGCTTGTTTATGGGCAAGAAGACTGTTTAGCCAGTTTAAATACATTTTCAGTGTTTCTATAAATTTGGCATGTTTGTGTAGCTCTTGCCTTATTACTACATAGCTCATCAATGCCTAACATCCTTGGCTGTGTATCTAGAACAATTTGTTTACATCTTTTGCCATCCCAATCAAGTTATGCACTTCTATTAAAAAAAAAATCACTTCATTACTTAATTAATGTGTGCTGCTGTTATTTTCTGGTACTGTTTATTATTTTTAACTGCATTCTGGTAAGAAATGTGCTTTTTTTATCCTTTGGTTTGCTGTTGATTTCATTTAACTGCTTGAAATTCACCTTCATTTTTTTATATTGGATTAAATTAGTTACTGTTAGCTTATGCGCTCTCAGCTAACTCTGTGTGTTTTTACATTAAGAAGTTTTGGTCACTCTTCTAGTGGCAGTATGGGGTAAGCTGGACTGCCCAAGTTAGGAAATACACAGGAAGGCTTGTAGGGAACTCTTTTTGGCTGGAAGACTATCTAGCCAGTTTAAAGTAGTTTACAGTACTTCTATAATTTTGGAGCATATGCGAGATAATGTTCATAGAACAGCAACATTTAGCAGTGCCCTTTACAGATGCAGGCACCCATAAACTAAATTTTCACTAGAAGAATACTTCTAAATTTGTACCCACTAATTCAGTTAGTGAAGAGCAATTGCTTTGCACATTGAGGAGCCCAAAACAGCTAGTTTGTGCATTGAAGAACACTGCCTCTTTAAATTAGTATTATATAGCCTATTCTTGTCTCTAGTTCCAAAAGTACCCTTGGTTATTGATTTCTATCCAGGACCAAAAAGGAGCAAGTGCCCAATTGGAAGCAATCCCATCTTAGCCTGAACAAGCAAATAAAAACACTAGTGAAATCCTCCAAAGCAAACCTCGAGTCCAAATTGGCCACATCTACTAGACACAATCCGCAATCACAGAGGAAGCTCCCAGATCTGTTCAGAACTGGTGGTCAAGGACTCCACATATACAAATGCCATAGATATAGCAAACTTACTTTCTGACAGATTCAGTGAAAGCTTTACCCCTCTGTCCCCCCCATTCAGTAAATCAGGACATTCCCAGTACCTGACCCCTTCCCCTTAGATCTAGGGAACAGGTCATCACTGCTCTCTCAAAGGCAAAAATTAAAGCCTCCATGGGACCCAGTAACATCCCAGGCTACATCCTACATGAAATCAGGCAGGAACTTGCATCACCACTAGGTGCCCTATTCAGCCAAAGCCTGAGTACCGGCTTTGTCCCAGGACAGCCACTCCCATCCTTTTGCAGAAAGGTGGAGCATCCACTGATGCAGGAAATTATAGACCCATCAGACTAACAGGCCTGATCTGCAAGGCCATGGAACAGATTATCATGGACCTCATTAACAAGGAAACAAGGACATCGGCAACCTCCAAACACTCAATCTCACATAGTTTAGCTTTGTTAAGGTCACGTCTGTTAAATTTGGTTGATTTCTTTGAGACATTCACTAAAGCCATGGACAAGGGGAAGATGGCGCACATCACCTACTTTGACATGACCAAAGCCTTTGACACTATTCCCCACTTGGGCATAATAGATAAACTCTCTCAACAAGGCATCAATCCATATGTTACCAGATGGGTAGCTAAGTGGCTCACTGATAGAACCCACCTAGTCAAAATAGGGGAAACTACTTCAAGCTGTGCACCCGTAATGGGTTGTGTACCCCAGGGTTCAGATTTGGAGCCTCTGTTATTTGGGATATACTTTTCTGATGTACAGGCCAAAACCAGTGGGCTATGGCTGACCAAGTTTGCAGCTGACTGCAAGTTGGGCACTGTCATCAATTCCCCTAGTGATGTGGACATCCCCCAAAAGGGTCTCACACAAACAAATGACTGCCAGAAACATAGCCTCAAGCTGAATACCAAAACATGCATCATCATCCCCTTTAGGGAGAGTGATGTTCCCACAAATTATCTCAATAATAACAATGTCCTAAGCATGCAATCAGTCGCAAGGGAGTTGGGCACCCAAGTTGATAGCAACCTGACTTTTGACCACCATGTTGCTTCCATTGTACGGAAAGCTTTCTACATGGCCCACCAGCTAAGTAAGGATATCTCATCCAGGGACAAGGAGGTCATAACATCCCTGTATTCTACCCTTATAAGGCCCATTATTGAGAACAATGCCCTGTTCATCATGTACATCACAAAGCACATGCAGCAGCTGGAGAGGCCACAGAGGTTCCTCACCTGGAGAATCCAAGGCCTCAAAAATCTACCATTCACAGATAGGCTAAAAGCTCTATACCTCTACTCAGTTTCATACAGACTCCTCAGAGGTGACATCTGACTGGCATACAAGGTGATCTCTAACCCCGCCTTGATGGGACTGCTGCATATCTGCAAGTCAAGCTCCACTCGAGTAACCCACACTCACGGCCTGAACCTGGTCTGTGACATCAGTGGGACCTGTTGGTGGGACAGATTTGTGTCCCAGAGACTCCCACATCTGTGGAATAGACTCCCTCTCCACATCAAGCAGAGTACCTCTTTGCCCCTTTTTAAGTGCAACCTGGATAAATTGATGGGAAACAGAAAATACATCCCTGAGATTCCACCCATGTCCCTGCTGGACAGTGTCATTGGGTGCTGATTGTCTAAACATGAGCTAAACTCTTGGCTAGGCATATAAGGGCCTCAGGGCCAATAGCCTAGTAACTTCCTATGATCTTTTGATACTATGATCCTCCAAAACCCAAAGACCTTCTAGCCATTCCAGCTTAGCAAACTGAAAGGCACCAATAAAAACAGCACCCAATATGCCACATACAGCCACAGCCTGTGGACCCTCAACTACAAAGTATATAAAGCAAGCCAGCACACACTATCCAGGACCCTAGTACTAGGGGGCTTCATTGTGCAACATACTGATGCCCCAAACTACAGGCTGAACAAGGAAAAGATCATGGTCACTTGCCTATCAGGAGCCAGGATCTGCCAAGTTACACATGCACTCAAGTCACTGCACAAAATACCAGTATGAATCAGTCATGGCTCATAGTGTAAATGACCTGAGATATTCATAAAGTATAGGAAGAAAGACATTATGTAACTTGTGGACTATGTGACACAGGGTGGCATGTGCCTATCTTTGTACAGCTTTCTGCTTTTACCTAAAAAGAGGCCATAATATGAGCAAAATATGATTGTCTTTAATGACTGTCTTAGATTCTGGTGTTATTCAAAGGGAGTATAATATTTGTCAGCATGGGAGTAAGGAGTCAAGAAACCATGTTACTTTGCAAAGGTTGGTCTGCATGCGTCCTGTCTAGGCTTTCAAATATTGGCTAAAAAGATTGTCCTTCTCCATAGAGCCATTTTAGGCAATCTCAAATTGACAAACATTCTATCATAACAAAATCAAATAACAAAATCAACCAAAGAGAAAAATAAAGGCATTACTGCTCAATACCAGGAGTCTTAGCAAGAAGCTCCACTCCCTCCAAGCTCTTATTACCATGGAGAATGCAGACATCGGTGCTGTTACCTAGACATGGTTTAAAGCCAAAAAGAATAACTCAACAGTGCAAGGCTTCAGTGCCCTTCACACATTAGGCCCAAAAACTGCACAGGCAGGGAGTAAAGGCAGAGTTGTCTTGGTCTACATCAATAACAATCATATCTCAGTGTTAGTTAAACATGACAATGTGCTAGAATTTCAGTACATCTAGATTACCACAAACAAAGTCCCCAAAGTCCCATAACATATCCTAGCAAGATATAGAATACCTCCTATGACCCATGAACTCCATAGTTCATACTTTGACCTACTGGAAATACTCACCATTCAACTAAATGCCATACCCTTGGGCAGCCTTAATTACCCTTTATAGACAGGTAGTCCTACATTACTGCAAATATGCAGGCACCCAGGACCCTAGTACTAGGGGGCTTCATTGTGCAACATACTGATGCCCCAAACTACAGGCTGAACAAGGAAAAAATCATGGTCACTTGCCTATCAGGAGCCAGGATCTGCCAAGTTACACATGCACTCAAGTCACTGCACTGCACTACCCTTTATAGACAGGTAGTCCTACATTACTGCAAATATGCAGGCACCCAGGACCCTACACAAAGATTGTCTGACTTTGTAAATACAAGCAACCTAGACCAATTAGTAAATATACACACTATAGATACTAACATGTTAGACTTGGTACTCAAAAATATATTTTAGATCAAAGTACCCCTCTTTCCCCCCAGTGTCATGTCCTCTCTGGTAAGGTCAGACCACGCAGCTGTTTCCTTCAAAATAAAAAATAATTTTGTAATCCCAGTAAATCAAGTAACAGTCAGGAACTACTGCATGGCAAACTACCTTTTAGTAAGCAATAAGCTGTCAAAATTCATGCCACTTCAAATCCAGATAACACAGCAGCGTATACACTATGGTTTGTACAGACTCTGTACAATCATGTCAAGAGTTGCATAAAGACTGCTGTGCTACCAGAAGTAAGCCCACAACAACGCAAAAAAACAAACAACCCTGGTGGAATCCACAGCAAGTAATAGTCTGTACAAGAAAATAAAACAAATGTCATAGCTACAATTAGGAACAGCAATGCCTAAAAAGATAAAAAAATCTGTCATTGAACTTAATAATCAACTTAGAGAGTTAATTAAATCCACAAAAGTCAATTTGAGGTAAAGATTTCTTCCCAGACAAGGTCAAACATAAGGCATAAATTTCTGTGTAACATGCTTGCTAGGCAGCTGGCTCACTAGTAGGACCCTGGAAGTGGATATATGTATACAACATCCAAAAAGAGGCTGGCCTCCAGGGTGCCCCTCAGGATCTGTTCTGAGTCCACCCCTTTTTGGCATCTACTTCTAACAAGTCAAGGCCAATGTCAAGGGCCTCTGTCTGACCAAGTCTGCAGATGATTGCAAACTAGGAGCAGTCATAGAATCCCCCCCAGATATATAACATCTTGCATGAAGGTATAACACAGCCAAATGACTGGTTCCAAAGTCACAGCTTAAAACTCAGAGCCAATAAATGCATAATAATAATGCATTTTGGAAAGTTATACACCCTGGCAAACTACCTCATTCATAAAAAAACATAAAAGTAGACCTAGCAGTCAAGGATATGGGGAAGGATATAGATAGTAACCTGTCTTTTGACCAACACATGTCTAAGGAGGTAAGAAAAGCATTATGTGTCACTCAACTTATAAGTAAGGGCATGTGTGCCACTTATTTGCCATTCATCAGACCTATCACTGAGTATACTGCCCTATTCAGTATGCACCTGACCAGACACATGCAACAAATGGAATGTCCACAGAGGTTCCTCACAAGAAAAAGTACAAACTGTAAACACAAAATCCTATGCAGTTTGCCTCAAAAACCTATCTATATACTGTGTTTCCTACAGACTACTTACTGAGAGGCTATCTATGCCTGGTATATAAGGCATCCTTGGATTCTGTTCTGATAGACCTTTTACATATAACCAAAATGAACAGTGTCAGAACTACAATATGTAAAGACTCAAACTTTGGTTGTGACATAAATAGAACATGTTGGAGGGCCATGTATGTATCTCAGAGAAGTACCATTCTTTGTAACAGGCATACCATTCATTGAAGCAGAGCACTGCCCTAGCCCTATTCAAGTGCATCCTGGACTAGTACACTTCCTCAGGAGTAGAAAAGGTTAAACAGCTAAAAAGCCAATGTTGAGCAAATAGAAGGTATTACATCAACTCTTGGATTAATTTTATGTTAGTGGACCAGCACTGCATTTCTCACTTTTTCTGGCATCCATCTAAGCAATTAGTAAATATACAATTAAATAAAAAATAATTCTGAAAATTTCAGTCATTATCTTCTTTTCCCAATAGACTTCATGCTATTTTTCAGTCTGTATAACCTGGCTGAAATGATCATGTCCAGACTTACAAGAAGGCAGGGTTCTATAATAGCCACAGTGTTCTTACCAACTGTAGTAAATACAAATAAAACAAGTTCATTTGGTATTAGAGCATACCTAGGCATGTTTCTGCAGTCATTATTGTTAAATGACATTTTAAGTACAGGCAAATTTCATTTTGTTTAACTTCTACCTGTTTTGGAGGGGGCGCATGGCAGCAATAAGGGATTCTCTATGCAAAGGTGCTACTGCAATTTTCTTCCAAAGCAAATGACAAATTTAGAATATGAATTAGCCTGAGACACCTATTTGTTGCAAAAGAAGACTGAAACATTGTGCCACTGGCTTCACTAAAATCCTCTTCTACACAAATATAAAGAGCTGTCAATTTCAGTATAATTCTCACCTCAAGTTTAGCAATAATTCCTGCCATTAATGAAATACAGCTGTAACTAATGTAATAGTTTTACCTGAATGAAGAATTCCATGAATGGATGCTGAAACAGAAAAACAGGGATAAAAAGAAAGAAAACATAAATATAAGTTATTTGATTTTCTCTGTAATTTACAGCAAAATTGTGTATATTTCAAAAATTGTATTGTTTGATAGTCTGAAATTCATTGTGTACATTAATTGTAGGTTACTCATTAAAATGGTATATTACATGCCAATAACTTACTAATTTCTGTATAAATGTACATAAAATCTAGCAAACATGGAAGCAATGGACATATTTTACAGGGTTCTAATGATTTAAATCACATTTATATATAAGTAGTTCCATTCTGTACTTCATTACCTGTATTTCTCTGAGGCATTGCATTACATTTAACTGAGAGAAATTCTTTCTCTCACAGTGATTAAATCAGACAATACATTTTAAATACAAAATCCTTAAAAGCTCATAATGTTCCTGAAAATAACATTATTGCAACTGCCAGGTAAGAATGTTTAAATGGACAAATTAGGCGTTTGGTCACTACCAATATTCTTTCCTTACCCTAAGCTTGTCCAGTGGTGCATGGTGCCTGATCATGCAATAGGTGACCAAAGCTTAGAAATGAATTGTGTTCAATAGTAGGGTCAGTCAGGGAAGGAGTAATGAGCAACAAGAGATGTGTTCTCATTTCACAAAAAGGGTACATTGAACTCAATGCAATCATTTCCCTCATTTGGAGCAAAGAGTACTGGCAATTTATAAACAGCTGAGCTCACTTCTAGTTCAGTTAGTAGTCATGCGCAATACATATTTTCTGATAAAACACAAGGTCTGCAAAAACAACAAGCACAGTTTGTGATGTCCTGCTGGTGAGGAAAGTAATCTCTTTTTTTTGTCTGTGAGTTGCTTAAACTAATACATCTGCTTTCTATTTTATGTGTTCCATTTTGTTTTCTGTTTTTTTTTTAAATCTGCTTGGCCTTGTGTTTTTGTTCTATGTGTAAAATAGACTCTTAACTTACTCAACCTGCACATTTTACATCCTTCTTTCATTGGTTAATTTGGCTCTTGAGTGATAATTAAATACATCTGTAGCATTGTCTAGTCTGATGAGAATCAAGGCTTGCAAAAACTACAAGCAGAGTTGGTGACTCCCTGCTGGTCATTTTTCCTACCCATCCTTCCATTCTTTGGTATGTCCAGCATTACTGTAAACTGAGCTTCATAAGCTCCTCCCTTTCTGCACTGCTGTTGATATCTTGAATTGATTCCCTTTCCTTGTGCTTATTTTGAAAAAAAAATGCATTTTGCCTTTCATTGTTTGTTCTACTAGTTTATTTGCTCTGTATTCCTTATCTATCTAGCTGTTGGATATAGTTGTATATTTGTACACTCTAGCAATTTCCTTTCTGTATTTTTACATCGACAAGACAAAGGCTTTTCCATCAAGTGGCAGCAGGTGGTAGCCTGGTCTACATAGGTTGGGGAAACACACTAGAAATTCCTTCAGGTAATTGTTTTATTGGCTGGAGGGCTTATTAATCAACTTAACTTGTTTTTAGTGCCTTTATAAATTCTATAAAATTGAGTGGCTCTTAGGAAATTTCTACAAAGCAAAGTACTTTTATTGAACAATCACACTTTTATAAGTTGTTCAAAGTACACTGCTGTTATCTTGAATTACTTATTTCCTTTCCTTAACTTTAAGTTTGTTTGTGGTAGCATTTCACTCCTGACACTCTTTTAGTGTGCTTTTACATTTGGAGGACTGGGATTATTCATCTAGTACCAGAAGATGTAGAAAAGTCAAAAACACACCAGTTGTTCACGGTAGAGGTGGTTCCAAAACTTTAATAAAATAGTAAAAATAAACAACAGGTAAGCGCTTTCGCATGTAGCTTCTTCAGACCTATTATCAACGTAAAAACTCTAACCAGCTTTTAAACACTTTGTAACAGTTTCATCCAATCAACTGAAAAAGCATTAAAAGTTGCTAAGCAACATGATTGCATTGACAATGCCAATTAAATAAACCAATTAAGTCTGCTTACATTCATATTCCTAAAAGCAACTAAATGTTATAATGACTATAAAAATGCATATGCAATTAAATTAAATACTCATATCACCTATTACCTAATAATTCATAAAAACATTTAATCTGTTTCATAAACTCAATAAATAAATAAATGTACATATTAAAATTGCATAACTACTCAACTAGTGAGTGTTGATTTAAAAACAATCCATCTACCCTATCTCCTCTTTGTCAGCCTCTTTTTTAGGGGTCTTGCTCTCAGTGCGGGTTGTATCGAAACATGTTCATTAAGGCCACGGAAATAATCTGCCCCTAGTCTAAAAATCCATTTCATCTCAGCATGATATGTCTTATTAACTATATCCCCCACCCTAACATCTTGATCAAAACTTCCAATACTAAAAGCTTGAAATTGTGTCCCTCAACGGATGTATTCATGTGTTTAGCTATTGCACTATAGCTCATCCCTTTACGTGCACAATACAAATGGTCACGTATCCTCTCCCTTAGATGCCTGTTCATCTTACCAACATAAAAACTGGGACAGGCTGTGCACTGTGCTAGATAAACAAGATTTTTTAGTGTTACAGTCAGCTTCAGGAAAATGTGTAAATATTTTGTTGCAAGTGGGATGTGTGAATGTCCTACACTCATCTATACAATTGCAAAATGAGGAGCAATTATTGCATTTGACAGTACATGAAGATCTTGTTATCTCATTGCTCATGCTGTGGATATTCTGAGAAAAACATAGTCTCTGGCATAAAGATTTCTTATTTTTGTATCCAAATCTTGGCCTATCACCCACTACCCTGGCAGCATTTAATGCTTTTTCAGTTGATTGAATGAAACTGTTACAAGGTGTTTAAAAGCTGGTTAGAGTTTTTACTTTGATAATAGGTCTGAAGAAGCTACATACGAAATCGCTTACCTGGTCTTTATTTTTACTATTTTATTAAAGTTTTGGAACCACCTCTACCATGAACAACTGGCGTGTTTTTGACTTTTCTACATTGCTGTGTTTTACATACCAGTTGATCTTTTCCTCGACATCGTTTTGCTGTTTGGATTTATAGTACCAGAAGATGTTTGCTTGGTCTATCTGAGTTGGGAAGCACACAAAAGGGCTCTAAGTGTTGCTGATTTATTGGACAGCAGGCTCAGAAGACAGTTTTCTGTATTTCCAGTGCTGGTATAAATTAAGCACATTTGCATGTCATCATGCCAGTGCCCAGTACAGATGCAAACATCTAGAAACATTGTTTATTTCCTTTATACTGTGAACGTTTATTTTGCTATTTATTGTTTTTTTTTTTCATTTCTTTAAAATTTAAAGTTTAATTTTCAAACTGCAGTAAGGGCTGCTGTTCTGCACTGAGATACACTGTAATGTATCTAGTGTTCTTTAGTTATTTAGGCATCTGTTTGTGGTGCCATAACACTTGGGCTCAAAAACAGCCATTTTACTTCAAGAGGGTCAAAATCTGCACTCTTTTGGCAGGAGGGCATTGATTTCACCAATCAGAGCTGGAAATAGCTGGCAGAAAGCTCATTGTGTGCGTACCTGATTGGCCTTGAGGCATAGTTAGTGTAAAACTTGCTTTTTTGCTGATTGCATGTAAGCTTTGCATGTGTGTGAGTCTTGGCTCATTTACCAGAGCTGGTCATTGCTTGGCGATGACACCAAAGACTTTGAAAGATTTTGTTAACATCTCTAGCCATCCTTGGCAAGACAAACAAAATTAAGTGTAATTTTGCACTTGCATTCCTTATTTTCATTATACTCTGAAGGTTTAGTGTCCTGTTTATTGTTTCTTGGAACTTTAAAATTTAACGTTGCATTTTCAAACACTTGGGCTGCAAACTAGAATTTAACATTAAGAGGGTCAAAGTTTGGACTCTTGTGGGAGGAGATAGCTAAGCTCATATATACATGAGCTAGAAATTGCTGGTAGTAAGCTCACTGTGTGCTTACCTGATTGGTCTTAGGGCATAGTTAGTGTAAAACTTGTTTTTTTTTTTCTGATCTCATATAAGCCTCACCTGCTATTTGTGCAGCACTGGTTACTGGTATCTTGTATAAATGCAATCACCAGAAGTTGAAATTTCCTATTAAAACAAATTCAGAACTTTACCTCAGACCCATGTTACTCATGGGACAACTAGTTTGTGCTCATTTAGTTAGGACTATTTAGCTCTACCTTACCTTATTATAACACTCAGGACTATTGCTGCTCAGACAGCATTTGGTTTGGGCACTGGGCAACATTACTGGTTAGGTTAGCTGCAGATTGCACCAAGTAAGTACCCCTCACTTGTCCAGTAACAAGCACTCTCCACTGCAATTCCTTTTAAGTACACATTAGGACCTGCAACCATGGATAGGTACTTTCCTGCTATCTCTGTATCCAGCTTGGTGGACATGGGCATTCTGAGGCAATATAGCAATTGTCTTATGTACCCTGACAACTACTTAATTCTAAAACAAAGAAATACAGTATATGAGAGATGTAGTTACACATTGACACTAGAGACTGGACTATTACATACAAAAACAAAACAGCAACAAACAGATTGTTAGCAGATGACAGACATCACTCACCACACCCACAAAAGACCACACACATATGCCCATATATACACGGAGGTGCTCACATGTAACTTACCCAAACCTCAATGACCCCACAGACACAGTCCTCAGAAATTATGTGTGCACACAAACAAAGCAATTTCCATCACAACACATAAAGCCACTTTTTGTTGTGTCTCAGCTACCAAGTCCATAAGGCAAAACACTCCACAACTTCTGGTCATAGGAGACTCCATTGTGAGACACACTGATGTCCATCTTACCAGGCTAGATAAGGAGAAGTTTACAGTTAGTTGTCTGTTAGGGGCCAGGATCCACCAGATCATGTAAGCACTCAGGTCACTTACCCCTAAGTAACAGTATGAATCTGTCATAGTCCATGTGAGTGTGAAAGACCTGGAGATACCTCCTTGGGCTATATGATGAGAGACATGATTGAGATCTCAGAATGTGTGTCAGAATGTGTGTCACAGACAGATATGAGCCTAGCATTGAGCAGCATTCTACTGTCTCCAAGGATATTGCCACATTACCAGCTACTGGTGTCATTGTCAGCCTGGGAGGACATGGTTGACAGGCTACACTGCTTTGCCAGGGATGGTCTTCACCTGTCACCTCTAGACTTTCGGATATTGGCCTAAATATTATCCAGCCATATAGTACCTTTTTAGGCACAGCCAAACAGACAAACATTCCAAGATAACAAAAGCTATGCTGGACAAATTAAAGGTGTTACTGCTCAGTGCTAGGAGTCTCAACATGAAACTGCACTTCCTAGAAGTTGTCCTCCCTCTGGAGAATTCTGACATCTGTGTATCTATTGAAACATGGTTCAAAACAATGGAAAGCATCCTGCAATGCATGGCTGTATCACCTTTCATGCATTCTGACCACCCACTAAACATGAAAGAGCAAAAGATGGAGGTGCATCTTTCTACATAAAGGATAACAACAACTCAGGGCTGGTCAATTAATATGACATGCTTGAGCAACTAACCATGTGAAAAAATCCATTACCATATTTTTGCTAAATTCAGGTCCTCCTGCATGAGTCAGGAAACCCCATACATTATACCTGAAGTTACTAGAGTCACTCACCATCCAGTACCATTCTCATGGGTTATTTCTAACTACCCATCATGCACAACCACTAAAATGCAGGTCAAAAGATTTCTTGACTTTGTAAATTAAAATGCCCTGAAGAAACTAGTCTGCAATCTGGCTAGGGGAACAAATATCTTAGATCTGGTACTTACAAAGATGGGATAGTGCAGCACCCCACCCCCCATTGTTATGTCCTCTCTGGTAAGATCAGTCACAAAGTACTCTCCCTTGAAGTAAAGGTAAAATAGTTGCCCACCTAACCTCAATATATTTAAGAACTTCTCTAAGGTAAATTATCCTCTATTAAAGGATGGCATAGCTAGTTTCCAGGCTCCTCCAAATCGAGAAAACACAGAAACCTTTGCCAAGGCATTAACAACCCCCCTATACAACCACATAAACAACCAGACAGAAATGGCAGTACCAGACAAATAAACCCTGGTCAGAATGGAAAAACATACCATCCTGCTGGACCTCTGGTATTAATAAGTTGTACAACAAAAGAATTAAAATCCTGTCGAGAAGTAAGGAGGAATGTGCACAACAGACCATAAAGTCCCTCATTAGTCTAAACAAGTGAATTAGGGAATTAGTCAAGTCTCTGAAAGCAGACTTAGAGGTACCCTCCAAAGTTAAGCATAAACATAAGGCATTTTTTAATTATGTCCACAATCTTAAGGGCAACACCTAATAATGTTCGGAATTAGTTGCATGTGGCACCACCTATACTTGGGCAGACGATATAGAAAATCTGCAGGCCAACAAATTCAACTCAAATTTCACCTCCCTATCACCCCCAGTTCTCCCTCAAGAAATACCCTTCACCACACCACCACAAATTATCACCAAAGAACATGTTATCACCGTACTCTCTACATCTAAATACATGACTTCAATGGGGCCTGATGATATATCAGGTTGCCTCTTAAACAGCTTAACTCAAGACTTATCAAGCTCCTTAGGAGCTCTTTTTAACCACAGGTTCCAGACTGACTTTGTCCCGATAGAGTGGAGACCAGCAGGAGTCATCCCTCTGCATAAAGGGAAACCATCTAATGACCCATGAAATTACAGACCCATAAGTTTGACTAGTCTTATATGTAAGGCCATGGAAAGAATAATCATGGATCTGATGAACAATGATGTAGGAGACCTCCAAACACTGGATCTGACCCAATCTGGCTTTGTTAAGGGCAAGGCATGCCTATTGAATCTGGTGGATTTCTTTAAGAGAGTCGCTAAGGCCATATATGAAGATAAAACAGTACATACCACCTACCTTGACCTGGCCAAAGCATTCAACACAATTCTCATTCATGTATTGTAAATAAACTCACAAAACTGGGCATAAATCCCTATGTCACCAGATGGATAGCCAACTGACTGACAGACAAGTGATTAATAGTTCATAGTTTAGTACTAAGCTAACTGCCCTTGCGAGCCATTTTAAGCTTAGCCAATTATCCCTTGTGAGACTCAAACTGTGTACCTTGTGTTTGTAAGGCAAACACCTTAGCCATTAAGCCACCCTCCCAACTGAAGTGGTTAATTTGATTGATTAAAGTGGTTAAAGTAGGTGAATCCAGATCCGGGAAGAGGTCAGTTACTAATGGTGCACCACAGGGCTCAGTGCTGAGATCACTCTTGTTCAGAATATGCACCTCCTCTACCTGTTCCCTACTCTCACTACAGATCACAATGTCATCTGCAAACATCATAGTCCACAGGGACTCTTGTCTGATCTCGTCTGTCAACCTGTCCATCACCATTGCAAATAAGAAAGGGCTCAGAGCTGATACTTGATGTAATCCCTCCTCCACCTTAAACTCATCCGTCACTCCCACCGCAGACCTCAACGCTATCACACTACCCTCGTACTAAGCTTGCCGTATCATAAAACCATTTCTATTCACTCAGAATCTTGTGTTTCACAGCCAGTCTTCACCAATACCTGAATAGCTTTACTAACATATCCAAGCCACATACATAGTTTAGTAACAGTGGTCATCCCCCCACCACTGTATACTTGCAATATAAACCTTATGATGACCATATATATAATTATCTATGAATTTGCTTTATTACTCCAGCTGTTAACTACAATATTGACATGTTCTTCCCTACCTAGTTCCTTCCCTTACTTCCATTTCTTTGAATTTGTAATCATTAATCACAAGATTTATTATCTATATTACAAATCCAATAATAAACTTCTTTATCTATTCAATGTTCACCATGTACTAAATGCATAAGTATCTTTTATAATGTAAAGGTTCCCTTTATTTCATATGAATGTAATCTACTTATCAAATGTATGCGTAATTGTTAATGTATATTACTTTATGTCTGTTAATGCATATTACTGAATGTCTTTTTAAAAATACATGTAATATAAAAAATAATGACTCCACCAAGACAAGCTCAGGTACCTCCAGTATAAACGAGAAACTTTAGCGTAAACAACATTTATTCGCTTCATCTAACACAGACGTCTTCAGAAAATGTAATACGTAATATGTTGGAGCTTTTTTCCCTGGGCCTCCACTGAGATGTTTTTTTTTTTTTCACTAAATCCAGGTGGACAAATTAAGTAAATAAAAACAAAATAAATAAAAATAAATGTGGCTGATATGAGAAGAGGGAAAAAGGCTTAGTGTCAGTGATGGCTTTGAACATTTTTCTGCCACTGCTTTACTAAAACACGACCACAAGGGAAAAAAAAGAAAAAAAATGGTGAGAATACCTGTTCAATATATAGCAATAAACATGTGCACACAATGGGCACCTTAGTCACATGCTAAGGTACAAAGGGCAGAGCAGAAAATTAAGTGGAATGGCTCTGACGAGCTGCAGCACCTGTCATTTTTTTTTAATAAAACTTTTAATATTTCTTAAAGTGACAATTATGTTTACAAGGAGCTCATTGTAAGCATAATTGTTACTTCAAAAATGTCAATAGAAAATGGCATCTGTGTTAAAAATGTTTAACAAATTAACACAAATGACACAATACTCAGGGCAGCATTTCTGTACTTCTGCAAAGTACACCTCAATGATTCTAAAGTAATGGAAGATATGTGGGGGCACAGCCCACTATATGAAAGGAGTAAATGGGGCTTTGCCAACCACTAAAGAAATGTATCTGAAATTTTGCTTATTTCATCAAAAATTAGCATTCAGTTTCTGGGCAATATTCATGAAAATTGTACACAAGTGCACAGAGCTGGTATGCAAAAAATGTATAATACTATGTAAAGAATTCTTAAGAATCCCAGTACAGCATAATTGAAATTATTGAATTTTGTAGGTATCCAATAGTTATGCAAAATATGGCCCACACCAACATCCACAACTTAAAAACACATGAACTGTAGAATACAGACTTTAGGGTAGGTGATCCATTTTGATGATAACAATGCAGACTAACTGCACTCAGAAGTGACATTCTCAATGTCCCTATAAAAAATGTTGCAATGCTCAACAGAAGAAGGCTGGGAAGTCACAGCCATATAACAGCCTCTTCACAATAATTGTACCACCACATGTGTGGGCACAGGTGAGCCTCTGACCAAAATGCACTGTTCAGATATACAGTGTAAGACAACCAACCTGAATAGCAGTGCACAAAAAGTGACAAAAACATTCCCCTGCATGTGGGGAATGTGGACATTGATGGATCTGAAATGGATCTGCTATTTTTTCTATTAATGCTTATATTGTTATACACAGCTAGTTTAAAATACTGCAAAAATTTCATATGTGTATTTAACATATTAGCTAAGAAGAACAGCTTGACATTGTTGGATTTAGAGTTAAGTAAACAGATGGCAAAACTTCCTTGTAGTCATTTAGCCTTGAAAAAAGTTAGGTATTCTCTAAAAGACAACTCTGCTGAAAAGGAACACATTAACCTGTCAAAAGCAAAGCACTACTGTATGTATGACTTTTTATCTGTTTACTCATTACAACCATGAAAGTGTGCGCCGTTGTGTGTAATCAAAAGCTGAAAAAGTTTTGAGCTTTGTATGAAGTAATTTTTCTTTTTTCTAAATTGAAGACATAAAAGGAATTCCATCTGAGTATAAAGCTGTATCTTTCAATATGTTGTAAGATTTAATTATCGATATTTTGCAATAACATTTTTTTTTTGCATCCAGAATCTTTGACCGTCTGTGCTTGGGATTAACAGCTGCATTACATTGTTTATTAATAGATCAACCTTTCCAGATCCCTTCATTTGTATACCATGTTAATGAGCCTTGCTTTATGTGCATCGCACATCAGGTAAACATTTTATGAGTCATACTTGCAGATTAAGGATACAAAGTATCTGCAAGATGGTGGTGGGTGCTGCTATGAGCACGTTTAAATGCTGACTGCTGCAATAACTTGTGTCATTTTCAGTTTGTGACCAGATAGCTTCTTATCAATTCTACAAAGGAAATAGGCATAGGCAAATTAAACAGCCCTGTTAACATACGAAAGAAAGAAAGAAAGAAAGAAGGAAGGAAAGAAGGAAAGAAGGAAATAAATAGTGCTACATCTTACAGCTTCACTCTATGAAACAGATAAATATTGTGTAAGAATCTGTAGAATATATAATTTACTTATTCATTGCTGTTACATTTTCCTAATAGACTTCATTTTGTATTATGAGGGATTCAAATATTGAGAGCCTATGTACAATTGATAGAAAATATGACAGGCTCAGTGTAGAATCAATGCTTATGTATGTGGTCCATGTATGTGTGGTCTGCTCTGGCCAGAATCATGATCACATGCAGGGCATATGTGTGAACTATATGTATAGGACTTGGGTTTGGAGACTGCCACAATGGGGATTAGGGATTGACATAATGGTTAAGGTGTTTACCTCATAGACACAAAGTACAGGATTTCATCCTTTCCCCTGGACACTGTTTGTCCGTTAACTATTCATGTAATTTTGTGCAGACTGTTTGCCTAGCATTTACCCATGGAGTGTGCACAATGAATATGAATATGGTAACCTAGAATCTAAGTTCTGTAAACAGAAGATACAACATCAGCCTAGAATAAAATAAAGTCTGCTACATTTGGAAGAAACCTATTTATTTCTTACAGCTTTCGATTTTATATATTTTTATATAATGTACAAAAGGGAACTACTGTTTGAATGACAAGAGATGCTATAAATACACAATGCTCAACTGCAAATATTGCTATACTGCTAAAGCAACTCTTCCAAACAATAGTGAAAATGAATTGTGTGTCGTGATTTTTTGCCATTATCAATGTGCACAGCAGTGCTGCTTTAAGAGGTGTTTATTAAGATGACATAATTTGGCTTACATTTAGATAAACAGACTTCCCCTTATGAATAATTTGTGGCAATGAACGTTTAAATTGATACCTAAAAGGCATCTTAAACAATTAAAGAATGGCAGGCATGCCATTCGCACTCTGATGTTGGAACTGTAATGTGCAATCACCAATGTGCAATTTGCGAATTTTGTCTTGAAGACTGAGATTGTAGTATCCTGGGGGTTTCTCTTTTCCCTGAGGTGGTGCAATCTCAAAGTGTGTCTTTGTGTGTGTGTGTGTGTGTGTGTGTGTGTGTGTGTGTGTGTGTGTGTGTGTGTGTGTGTGTTTGTGTGTGTGTGTGTTAGAGCATGCTTCTATCTGTAAAAATGTGCATAAAGAAAGACAGACCGACAACATAATGTAGTACTGACGACAAGTAGTTTACAGCCTTAAGAATAGTGCACAATTTTCTTAAGGAAGAACAAAAGGAAGAACAAAGCAAAAAACAAAAGGGAAAACTAGTTGTGAGGGAATGATATTGACATACAAATTACTAAAATAGACTATTGTCATAAATTCTTATGTAAGATCTGTATCAAGGATTACTTTGCATTCTTATTAAAAAGAAGAAACCAGGACTCCAGCTGGTATTGCTTAAACCATTGTTCATTAAGTTAAAACAAGAGAGGACCCTTTTCACCATTGTCAGAGCTTCATCAGATTTAAATTATACATAGCAGTGGAAAGTAATGCATATTTTTCTATTTTCCATATAAACTCACGCATAAATTACAATGAAATCTAGGAAAACTAATCTAAGTGAACTTAGATTATATTTCATGACAGTAACTGGAACAGTGGTACATAATTTGCATCTTTATTGTGACTGGTGATAATTTTTTGTTATCTAAGTAAGTACGAATTCTTTGCCATTTATCAACACATCTGCTTTTTATGAGTACTTGTTTTGCATGTTGCTGGTGTCCATTTGGTGCTTGTTTTTGTACTACATCTTCTTTCATCTGACGGACACCATGGCAGAGGGCTTTAACTTAGAAATGGACTTTAATCCGGCTAAACCTAATAACTTAAGAAACAATGAGACACTAAGTAAAGTGCTTGGTGTGAATGGCAATCCACTGCTGTCTTTGGATACAACTGAAAAACACAAGGAAACAGATGATGCAGGTATAAATGTTGAAGAGCTTAATAGACATATGAAAGAACTAGAAAATCAGATTTTTAAGTTAAAGCATTATCAATGGGAAATACTTAATATGGACTGTAGTATCAAGAAGTTTATGTGTATTAGTAGTCCTGATATTTGGTACTACTTACCCTGATTTATTAAAGAACTGACAACAATTAAATTTAGATACCATTTTTAAATATATGAAATTGCTAATAGACCATTTTAAACCATTTGAGGAATCTTTAATGGATTGATTACTGGATTACAACACACTTTGATAAATTTCCAGTATTGGTGGTTAACACCCACTTAAATGAGATCATTGACAATAATATTTCCTATGAAACATGTTTAAAACAACAGAAAATGAGGAAGTTACATTGGGACTTCAAAGATTTTAATAACGGACAATGTTTTACATCGTCAAAGAATGTAGGCAATAATACACAACACCATAGAACACACATACAGATAGAGGGAAATGGTAATGATAATGCTAACTTGACTAATACAGTAGAATCCCGTATGGAACCTGTTGTTACATCAATGGTACCAGTGATGAGTGGTTTTACACTCTGAATGACCTCCGGTGCCCAGCACCACAATAAAACTCTTGATGTATGTCCCACAACCAATTGCATACTTAATCAGCAAACCCAGGTTTTTATGAAACTGCCTCTGCCAATTTGAGATACAGGGACAGAAGAGAGAGGTTGCTCTAACAGCAGAGGATGCATACGCTAGAGAAATCAACAAGACACATCACAAATTCCATTGGTCAAGAAGATATGGGTCTATATCATAACCTGAAATCATTAAAAGAGCGTACACTCTTTAATTGACCCCTTAAAATCAAAAGCACTAAATCCCAAACACATGGAACAGCATTTTTTTTAAAAATCACTTGGCTGTTTTAGGGACTTTGCCATTTCCTCCACTGTGGTGTGATTTCATAGTTGGTGTATTTAAATAGGGGGGTGTGTGGCGGGCATTATTTTGAGTTTGGATTTTTTTTTTTTTTTTTTTTACGGAGCAGGGAGTATCCAGATGATAAGGATCAATCGATATCTTTGGTTTTCTTATGATATTTTAGAGAAGTGAAGGCCAAGCAGTAACAGCAGACCACATGGAAGGCACATGCAGAGGAGTCCCAGAAAAATCCACAGCAATCTTTTTTGATTCACATGTCAAAAGTTGTTCTTGATGAAATAATCCATAGAAGTGAATTGTAATCTGCTAGGTACTAAAGTTATTTTAATGAAAGGAGGCACTCTCAAAACAAAAAAGTTGATGTTTTTATAGTGTGTAGCTGAGCTATGGATTAACGGTGTCTATAGGATGGCAGCCATCATGATCTCCAAAAATGCTTATCTTTCATTGTTTTAAATAAGTTTTTGTTTTAAAAGGATACTATATTAAAGCTCTTGTGGGTTTTATCTAAAGCAGTATGTTTCCTTGGGCCTTCCATTTGTGTTTCATCTGTAAAACCTCTACTGCCACTCATTCTGCAGACCAATGATCTGCTGTGGCAACCCCTAACAGAAACAACCAAAAGAAGAAGAAGTTTGTATATTAGACAAATGAAACGCTAAACTACATGTTGCTTTGTGTTGCTATATCTGACTTTTTTGGCATTTTATATTTTATAAAAAAAATAAGAATAATAAAAAACATGTTTTATGCAGATGGCAAGACACCTACCTGCACCCCATACATTTCCTGCCCCTTACATTTACAACAGCCGCGATAGGCAAAGCCCTACCCCCTCTGTAATGCAATCACACACATACAAATGCCAACATTCTTCCTTTGCTTGCATTTGTCTGACATTTCAAACATTTGACAAAAATGAGCATTCAAACCAATGAATGATTCTGCGATATGTGTGTGTGTGTGTGTGTGTGTGTGTGTGTGTGTGTGTGTGTGTGTGTGTGTGTGTGTGTGTGTGTGTGTGTGTGCGTGCGTGTGTGTGCGTGTGTGTGTGTGTGTGTGTGTGTGTGTGCATGCATTAGTGCATTATATGGTTATCCTTCCAAACATCTAAAACTCATAACATCTAAATTCAAAACAATGAGACCACAACATCTAAAACCCATAACATCGAATCTCGTAACATCAAAACTTTGCATCACAACATCAAACACTACAGATCACATGAAAGTAACATCCCCTACACCTATAACAACACCAAACTAACAAACACACTTTTTACTACATTTCACCCCTCACACCTCCCTTAAATTAAATATACCAACTCAAAGATCGCACTACAGTGGGAAAAAGCTAATTTCCTAACCCCACTGTATCATGATCACCATAAAGAATGTACACATAATGTCTAAATCACATACAGAGTGGCAAATCGAAACTATATAAAAAGTGTAAATTCCTACACTATATAAATAAAAACTACAACATCTCATACTGATATCACAAGAATAACAGATTAAACTATGACATTTACACGTTTCATGATACACTATTCCATATTATACATTTTCAATGTTATGAGATTCAATGTTATGAGTTTTAGTTGTTTTGGGTTTTAGATATTGCGGTGTCGATGTTTTGAATTTAGATGTTATGAGTTTTAGATGCTTTGAAGTTTAACCCATTTTATATATCTATATGTATGTATATATATATATATATATATATATATATATATATATATATATATATATATATATATATATACATACATACACATGTGTGCGTGTTTATAGAGAGAGGGAGAGACTGGTAATTACAATTGTGCATTGCACAATATTACTAGCCAGATGTGTATCTTCTACAAAATTAAAGCATGAATACAGTGAACCTATTTATGAACTATGTACAATGCCAATATGCGAATATGTTTTTTCTTACTTTCAAGCACATATACAATAACTAGGTAACTAGGCAAACTTGAATTTATCTGCTTTTGACTATCATAACACAAGCAATCAACTTAATTGTTTATAGATTAAGGTCGATCAGTTGTAGACTTTGAATTAATCTCAGGATGGGTATGGCTGGCTGACAACTCCATTTTAGGATAAAACATCACTGCAGCCTTTGGCAAATCCTGATATTGATCACTTGTTAGTTTATTTGGAACCTTAATGGGTGGTCTTGATTAGTATTTGCATATTTTTGTATAGCTAGATATTATTTTCCTGGACAACACAGAACCTTGGGTTGGATATTATATCTTGGAGTAGTTCAATTCTCGGCTTGGCTTGGAGTGCCTTCTGTGTGGAGTCTGCATGTCCTCCCCACGGTTGGGTAGCATTCAAAAGACATGCATGCGTAAATGGGCGTGCCTTCATTGAAGGTTGGGCGTCGAGCTGGCACCACTGCATTTCGTAAAAAATCTACTGCCAATCATTAGTGGACCGGAGTTCTGCTGTGGTGACCCCTTACCGGGAAAAGCCGAAAGACACACAAAAAGGTAGTGTATAACTATAATCTATGTTGAAAGGTTTTTTTTACACAAAATCATTCTCATCTCTCTCTTTCCCTTACAAACTGAAATATTAATAGCTGTTTTTTCATTAAACTGCTTCTGTTTTATCTGCCTTCTTTGCAGTAATTCTGTACCTGACTGCCTGCTTTCTGGTACAAGCTATGAAATTGATACAAGAAGACAATCTCCTTGCCCTTATCCTAGGTTCATAGGTTTATAGGTTCGTACTAGGCTATCTTTCCTAGGGCATTTATAAGCCTAGCCAGAGTGTGTGTGGCTTTCACCACCCCTTAGGATGAGAATACTACGCCCATTTAGGGTTTAGTTTACTGTGCCTCTGTCTAGTAGTGACACAGAGATGACCCCTGGGGTAAACCTACGATCTCCCATCCACACGTCAAGACTTCTCTTGAATAGAGTTAGTGAGGGGCTCTGCCTAACATGGACTGGGATTCTGTTCCAGAGTGTAGGGAGCCTCTGGGTTATGAATCTGTCCCTCCAGCACGTCCTATTTATTTCTGTGTTGAGGTTTAAGTCTTTTGCTCTCGTGGCTCTGACGGATTTGGATTTTTTGAGGTGGAGCATGTCCATTAATTCCGGATTGGACATGGCCTTGTACGTTAGGCATAGGTCACCTCTGAGTAGGCGGTATGCGACTGAATAGAGCTGGAGTTTTTTCAGTCGGGCAGCATATGACATATGTTTAAGACCCTTTATCCTCTTGGTGAGGAACTTTTGGGGTCTTTCCAACTGCTGCATGTGTCGGGTAAGATACATCCCAAATGGGGCATTGTACTCAATCATTGGCCTAATAAGAGATGAGTACAGGGGCACAATGACCTCTCTTGATCTAGATGTGAAACCCTTCATGATAAGGTGGGCAATATAGAAGGTCTTCCTAACCACTTTGGCAATGTGAGTGTCAAATGAGAGGTTACTGTCAACCTGGGTCCCTAGGTCCCTGACTACCTCTTCCGTACTTAATGGATTACCACCTATGTGGTAATTTGTGGGTACCTTGTTTTTCCCAAAGGGTATGACTATACATTTTTTGGCGTTAAGCTTAAGGCCATGGCTCTGGCACCAATTATCCATTTCTATGAGTCCTCTCTGAAGGATGTTTGTGTCCAATGGAGTATCAATTATGGCACCCAGTTTGCAGTCATCTGCGAACTTTGTCAGCCACAATCCTCCTATGTTTGCCTGTACCTCGGAAAAATAAATGCCAAACAAGAGGGGTCCCAGAACTGAGCCCTGTGGGACAACTCTTGTGACTGGCTTAGAGTCTGACATAGCTCCAGCAACTCTGACCCTGTGGGTTCTGTCCTTGAACCAGTTTGCAACCCATCTCATGACATATGGGTTTACATTTAAGCTGGTGAGTTTGTCTATGATGCCCGAGTGTGGTATTGTGTCAAAGGCTTTTGCAAGGTCAAGGTAGGCTGTGTGAACTGCCTTACCTTCATCAATGGCCTTAGTGACTGTTTCAAAAAAGTCAACCAAGTTCAAAAGGCAGGATCTGCCCTTGACAAAGCCAAATTGGGTAGGATCCAATGTCTGTAGGTCCCCAATGTCTTTGTTTATGAGTTCCATAATGATCCTCTCCATAGCTTTGCAGACCAGGCTCGTCAAGCTTATGGGTCGGTAATTTCCAGGGTCCGTAGAAGCACCGCCTTTGTGAAGTGGGACCACTGTTGCCGTACGCCACTCTCTGGGTACGTATCCTGTAGTAAGGCTAAGATTAAACAGCAGCCTTATGTTTGGGTTTAGTTCCTCTTGGAGTTCATATAGCACACAGCCCGGGACACCGTCCGGTCCCATTGATGCTGTGTTTTTAGCTTTAGAGAGGGCGGCTCTCACCTGGGCATCTGAGATGTTAGGGAGGCTACACTCTGCTGGGATAGTTATTTCTCCTTTTGGGGGGGAGGGGGAGGAGAAATTTGCACTGAACCTGTCTGCCAGAATGTTGGCAATGTCAGTGGGTTCTGTGTATTTATTGTCATTTTGGACTAACTCTGAGCATATCTGGGAGTTTCCACCCAGGTTTCTAACATAGCTAAAGAAGGCCTTGTGATTGTCTTTTGTGTCTTTTACGATTTTTCTCTCAAAGTTGGCCTTGGATGATTTTATGAGTGATCGTAGTTTTTGCTAGTACTGATCAGAGATGCCTTCCCATTTAGGGATTTTGCTCTGTCATGTAGTAGCTTCCTCCTTCTGTTGTAAAGTTTGTTTATGGCTGGGGTCCACCAGACCGGGCGCCTGCCTTTGGGGAATGGGTCTTGGTTTTATTTGGGATTGCATGATCCATGCATTCTTGAAGGTGCCCGTAGAAGGCATTTGCAAAGGATTCAGCAGTGTGGGTTGTGGTTTCCACTGGCCCAGGGACCTTGAAGGATACCACTTCAGTCTTAAGAAGTGTGAAGTTGGCTTTTGAGAAGTTCTTCACTCTGGTCTTTTGTGCAGGGGGTGGGGGCGGGATGTGGATTTCCAGTGAGATTAATTTATGGTCTGATCTTACCAATGAGGGATATACTGCCGGTGTGGAGCATTTTGTCCCCATGTTTGTGATGATCAGGTCTAGTATATTGTCTCCTCTTGTGGGAATGGTGACTAGTTGTTCCATCGCATTGGAGTTTATGAATTCTAGGAACCTTTGGGCTAGGGTGTTTGGGCTTGAGTAATGTTCCCAGTCTATGTTTGGGTAGTTGAAGTCTCCCAATATGATGGTATTTGGAGAAACATTCATACTCTCCAGTGTCTTCGGGAAGGCTGTGTGGGTTTCCTGAGTTTGAGAGGGTGGTCTGTAGCATGCTACAAATTGTAAGGCAGTTTTGCCTATGGTTAGTTGCACCTGGATGGTCTCCGATGCTTTGTGCGTTGCCACTAACCTGGAGGTGTGGGTATCTTTGATGAATATGGATACTCCCCCTCCTTTTGTGGTTCAGTCCAAGTTTTGGGGCCAGAAAGCATGATATGAGGTAAAACCTGATAGTGCTGGGGTGCTCTCAGGAGCCTTGAACCAGGTTTCAGTCACTGCACAGACATCGATGTTCTCCATACTGAGAAGGGCTTCGAGGGCATGCATCTTGAGGTTTAGACTTCTGGCATTGAGCAGCATTACCCTTATTTTTTTTCCACTTGTGTTTTCTAGGGAGGTAGGTTTGTCATTTGAGCCTTGCCTAAAAAGGCACTATGGGGGTGGCAAGAGCCTTGGCCAATATCCGGAAGCCCAGGGGTGACAGGTGCAAGCCATCCCTTGCGAAGCTGCGTGGCCTGTCGAGCATGTCATCCCAAGCAGACAGACATTGGATCCCCTTTGAATGACACCAGTAATTAAGCCAATTGTTAAAACTGATCATTTTGTCTTTGTACTGTGGCATCATTCTTGGCGAGGGTAAGATGCTGCTCAGGGTCAGGGTCGTACCGGCCTGGGCTACATAATCAGAGAGCTCCTCTATGTCTCTTTTCATGTAGTCCAGGGAGGTACGTCTCAGGTCGTTCACACCAGCATGTACAATGACTGAGTCATATTTGTACTTGCTGTGGAGTGACCTGAGTGCTTGTGTTATGTGGCGGATTCTAGCTCCCGACAGGCAGCTTACTGTGACCTTTTCCTTGTTCAGTCTGGTGAGCGGGACGTCAGTGTGTCTGACTATGGAGTCACCTATTACAAGTGTGTCTGGCATGTTGTTTGGCCTTAAGGGCTGTGACTGTTTAGCACACTGACTTTGTGAAATATGTGTTGCATGTGCTATGTCTTGAGGTGGCGGTTGCTTGGGTGTCTGCTTTGGAGGCCTCTGTTGTTTTGGTAGATTTTTAATCAGCGCCTCCAGTATGTTTTGTGTGTTTATGTGTTTGGTTTGCAGTTGTGATAGTTCTATGTGAGACTGGATTTGTGGTGTGCGTGGTTACCTTCTCCTCCTGCCTGGTCTTGCCAGTACTGAATTGAGAGAGCTCAGCCTCCAGTTTGGCTATATAGTTGCATCTCTCGCATATATTTGTATTTGTTGGGAGGAGGAGAGGGTTGTCTGTGTACATGAGGCAACTGTAACATTGCCTCAAGATTCCCAGATTCACCAGCTGAACAGGAGAGGATGCCAGCAACTGACCCTTAGACATGCTAGAATAGTGAAAAAGATTGTTGTGTAACTGAGTCAGAAAGGATCTATAGGGAAATGGGTACTCAAGGGAATTTAGGTGAAAGAAGTACTTTCTTTTGTTTAAGAGTGCTTTACCTGTATAAAAAATGCTTTAGGAGCAAGTGCTGAGCTTTTCAGTTAGAGAATAGGCTGTTTAGATTGCAAGTAGAGCAGTTCTAAGGGAAAAATTGAAGAGTAGACTTTACGGAGCCAGAAATAGTTTAAACTTGATTAACCGGCGCTGCCCTATGCTGCTCTATCCATCGCATTGCAACACTTGTTAGGAACTCTTTTGACCTGGAGCAGCTGATTGTAAAAGGATTTTCATCTAGATCCAGGGAATGTCTTGCCCTTCTCTGTTCCACATTTATCAGATCTATTATATGGGTTTTGGAATATATCTTACTAGGCATGTGAAGAAACTGAAAAGACCCAACATATTCCTAAATAAAAAAAATGCAAGCTTAAAACACAAAAGATACAAGGAGAGTTTGTAAGTACCTTCCCTTTATTCAGTATCCTAAGGACCCCTTTCAGTATCCTAAGGACCCCTTATAGGGATCTGTGCCTATCTTTTCAGGTTATAAGAGAACAAGTAATCCAGTTTGGACAGTATCTCCATAAATCAAACAGTCCCACTAATGCTGTATCCAGGGATTTAAACTTGCCTCAACAAATTACCACAACATTATGAAGAGATATATTTATTTCACATTTGCACCTTCTGTGGAACAAATTTCCACTCTGAATTAACCAAATTAATACACCACACTTTCTTTCTTCAAAAGGAGATATATAACCAAACGAGTATTCAAAAATATACCCCTGGTATGACTGGCCTATTGCTCCTTGAAAAAGAAGGTATGGTCTAAGGTACTGGCAAAGTGAAAATTGCCACTGGGTCCAGCTGTGATGTATATTCTATGATTATGTGAAGCTTAGACCTTACCATTCTTCACATGAGCAGTTCTACAGTTCTACAAAAGAAGGTCCCATGGCTGCAAAGGTAACCCTGTACTCTACAGATAGCCATCTGTCTGAGCATATCAATAGTTGTTCAGAATGGTTTTGAACGTATGAGTCATTCCTTCAACTTGCCCATTCCATTGGGGGTATCTCAGAAGAAAAATGATGTGCTCATATTTCCATTCTTTATCAAGTGACTGAAACTTCTGACAAGCAAATAGCATCCCACTGGCAGGCACCATATCTAGAGATGATTGAGGTCATTACAGTAATAAATGCATGTGATGTTGTATCTTTTTGCTTACAAACACCCCTGAGCTGTGTAATGTCACACCTCTAACAGCCTAAACTGTTTTATATTCCATAATATTTTCTTAAAAATTGAGTTAAAAAGCATAAGGCAGACAAAGCTAAACAAATGTAAGTCACTTGTGAACAGTAAATGTTATTAAAAAGGTGCAAACAGCAAAATCATTATTAAAATGTCTTCTTACATTACAAATATTCAATGCATTCTAAGTCATTACATCTGTAGTGTAATAAATCGCAGTATATACAAATCCAGAATTATATTTTTCTCTAATGTTTCTCACACAGCTTTTCCAATCCTGTAAACTGCATTGATTTGACCTAATGTCAGAGTACTTCTGTTGGTGAAAAAATCATGCCTACTTTTATAACGAACAATAGAAGTAACACTGAATGGCCCTCAATATGTACAGTTTACAATGCAAATATCAATGACTGTTTTCTGTGGAGTTACCCAATGTATGCTTTGTTTTGAAAGTCCCCTGGTTTTCAAAACATTAATCCGCATATAAAAATAGAGCATATCTTCATAATGCTTCTTTGAGTCAGCCACCAAAGCTGTGGATGAAGGCAAGGTGGTTCATACAGCCTACCTTGATCTGGCCAAGGCCTTTGATACCATTCCCCACTCAGGAATCATAGGCAAACTCACTAACCTAGGCATCAACCCCTATATCACTAGGTGGGTTGCAAACTGGCTCACAAAGAGAACCCACAGTGTGAAAGTATCTGACTCCAAGTCAGACTGCCGGCCAGTCACGAGTGGAGTCCCGGGGTTCAGTCATGGGTCCTCTCCTGTTTAGTATCTACTTCTCTGAAGTCCAGGCCAACACAAAGGGACTCTGGCTGACAAAGTTCACAGACGATTGCAAGTTGGGAGCTATTATTAACTCCCCATGTGATGTTGACATCCTACAGAAAGGCCTCAATGACACCAACAACTGGTGTCAAAACCATGGCCTTAAGCTCAATGCCAAAAAATGTGTTGTCATCCCCCTTCAGAAAAACCCAGTTCCCTTGAATTACCACATTAATGGTAGTCCGCTGAACACAGAAGACATTATAAGAGATCTTGGAACACAGTTTGACAGCAACCTCTCTTTTGACCATCTCGTTGCCACTGTGGTCAGAAAGTCCTTCTATGTGGCACATCTCATTACTAAGGGTTTTGCATCCAGGAAGAAAGAGGTCATTGCCTCCCTCTACTCTTCCCTCATTAGGCCAGTCATCGAATACAATGCCCCATTTGGCATGTACCTCACTAGATACCTGCAACAACTGGAGAGGCCGCAAAAGTACCTCACCTAGAGGATCCTAGGCCTTTAACACTTGTCCTATATGGACAGACTCAGAAAACTCCAACTATTCTCTGTCTCATATCACCTACTAAGGGTGATCTCTGCTTGACTTATAAAGCCATGTCTGACCCAGCTCTGTTAGAAATGCTACATCTAAAGAAATCCCTCCGTACCACACACTCCAGAGACCTCAACCTCATTACCACAATCAAAAGAACATGCTGGAGGGACAGGTTTATAACCCAGAGACTGCCCTTGCTATGGAATAGACTTCCCATACATGTCAAGCAGAGCACCTCACTGGCCCTCTTCAAGTGAAATATTGATGAGTGGATGGGAAATAGAAAATTCACCCCAGGGATCACTCCAGTGGCTCTACTCAACAGAGGCACTAAGAACTAAGGTTGGGTAGCACAATGCCTGAGTAATCCTATGGGCTAGGCTTGTAAAGGCTCCAGGGCCATTAGCCTAGTACACACCTATGAACCTGTGAACCTATGACTAGCAAACAACTAGCAACATCTTTAATGAAGTGTATTGCACAGGCAGAGTAACAATCTATTTCCTCTCTCTCCCACCATAACAATTCACAATACACCCATCAACAATATGTGTCTTTCTCAGTTATGAAAATATGAATGCATTCATAGTGATTGCAATGCCGCATTTATACTCCAAAACTGGGCTGAATTCAGGCTTGTTAAGTACTTTTCTTCCATCAGAAAGGTGCATAAGCTTTTGTTAAAGCATTCCACATTATTATTAAGATCTGGTCTCATGCAGGAGCATTATCAGTTGTCACAGGCCACCACAGAAGGCCTGACTGCTTAAAAACATTAAGCACTTTTATCAGAAGCTGAATGAAGTGTTTTACATCTTTTAAAACTCTCTGGGCTTCCCAATGCTGGTCTCTGGGGGCTGCTTTCTGTTAGGCACTGGTAAATATGCTGTAGCTTCCAAAACTGTAAAGCACTTGGCTCTGCTACTCTTTTTTCCTTTAACTATTGTAATAAATGGAAGCAGGGGTCTATATTAGAACCGCAAAAGCCCGTTTAAGCGAATACGTAAATGTCAACACATATTGCGCAAACTGCGAGTACACCGAATGCCCTAAACTGTGAAATTCAAAATCTCGAATCGGCATAGTTGGCCCTTCTGCGGTATGGCTCCGTAAGGTAAGTGTGCGATAGTTATGGACCTTAGGGTTAGAGTGCAGGTTAAGGTAAGTGCATAGACAGTAATGTATGTAAGGTTTAGTGTAGGGTTAGAAGTAGGGTTTCAGTTAGTGTATGTATGTGGTTTATTTATTTTGTTTGGGTGGGTAGTATGTAGCAAGCGGTGGGGTTGGCCAACTATGCCGGTTCGAGATTTTGAATTTCACAGTTTTGGGCGTTCAGTGTACTCACGGTTCATGCAATATGTGTTGACGTTTATGTATTCACTTAAACGGGCTTTCATGGTTCTAATATAGACCCAGGAAGCAGCTTATGCTACTTGCCTTACAAAGAATTATGATTGGGTCTGTCTGATCATAACACTGCTTTCTATGAGTTATCACCATAGATGTAAAGATTGAAATCTTGAGCTTCCCTCTCAAGGTGAATGTATTGATGTCCATGTCTTGAACACTTAACAAGATGGTTCAGACCAAAGTCCAAATAATAATCCTTTGTATAAAAATATAAATGACACTTAGCAAGCTGATTATAGCTGTACTGCAGGACATCCCAGATTAATAGAACTATATAATAAACTATATAATGTTGTTGTTGTCTTTCGGCTTTTCCCGATTAGGGGTCGTCACAGCGGAACTCCAGTCTGCTAATGATTGGCAGTAGATTTTCACGAACGCCGAGGTGCCAGCTCGACGTTCAATCTTCAACAAAGGCACGCCCATTTACGCATGTCTTTCAAACTCCCACCCAACCGCGGGGAGGACATGCAGACTCCACACAGAAGGCACTCCCTGCACTCCAGCCGAGAATCGAATGGGAGAACCTCTTGCTGTGAGGCAGCAATTCTAACACTGCACCACCGTGGATAATAATAAACTATATAATAAAAGGAAAAAAATTGCTGTCCAGCACCAAGAAGGAGCAGGGGCCCAATTAGAAGCAATCTCTCATTAGCCTGGAGAAGCAAATAAGAGCATTAGTGAAATCCTCTAAAGCCAACTTCGAGTCCAAATTGTCCACATCTACTAGAAACAGTCATATGGCCTTCTTCACATATGTCTGCAATCTCAAAGGAAGCACCCAGATCTGTTCAGAACTCGTGGTCAAGGACACCACATAGACAAACGGTGTATATATAGCCAACCTACTGCCTGACAGATTTAGTGAAAATTTTACCCCTCTGTCCCCCAGCAGTAAATCAGGGCATCCTCAGTACCTGCCTCCCTCCCCTTATCTCTAGGGAACAGGTCATCACTGGCCTCTCAAAGGCAAACAATACAGCCTCCTTGGGACCTAATAACATCACAGGCTGCATCCTACATGAACTCAGACATGAACTTGCAGCACAATTAGGAACCCTATTCAACCAAAGCCTGAGTACCAGCTTTGTCCCAGCCTAGTGGAGGATAGCCACTGTCATCCCTTTACACAAAGGTGGAGCGTCCACTGATCTGGGAAATTATACACCCATCAGCCTAACTAGCCTGATCTGCAAGGCTATGGAACGGATTATCATGGACCTCATTAACAGGAACATTGGCAACCTCCAAACACTCGACCCCACAGTTTGGCTTTGTCAAAGGGAGGTCATGTCTGTTAAATCTGGTTGACTTCTTTGAGACAGTCACCAAAGCCATGGATGAGGGGAAGACGATGCACATGGCCTACCTTGACCTGTCCAAAGCCTTTGACTCTATTCCACACTCAGGCATAATAGATGAACTCTCTCAACTAGATATCAATCCATATGTTTCCAGATGAGTAGCAAATTGGCTCACTGATAGAACCCACCTAATCAAAATAGGGGAGACCACCTCAAACAGTAGACCCGTAACGAGTGGTATACCCCAGGGATTGGTCTTGGGGCCTCTGTTATTTGGGATTTGCTTCAGTGAGGTGCAGGCCAAAACCAGTGGGCTATGGCTGGCCAAGTTTGCAGATGACTGCAAGCTAGACGTGGTCATCAATTCACCAAGTGATGTGGACGTCCTCCAAGAGGGTCTCACTTAAACAAATGATTAGTGCCAGAAATATGGCCTCAAGCTGAATTCCAAGCAATGCATCATCATCCCCTTTGGAGAGAGTGACATCCCTACATATTATCACATTAATAACAACATCCTAAGCACATAATCAGTTGTGAGGGATTTGGACACCCAGGTTGTTAGCAACCTTATGTTTGACCACCATGTTGCATCTGTTGTATGGAAAGCTTTCTAGAGGGCCATCTTCAGAAGTAAGGGTATCTCATCTAGGGACAAGGAGGTCATAACATCCCTGTATGCATCCCTTATCAGGTCAGTTATTGAGTAAAACACCCACCCCCTTCAGCATGTACCTCGCAAAGCATATGCAGCAGCTGGAGAGACCCCAGAGGTTCCTCAACAAGAGAATCCAGGGCCTCAGACATCTACCCTACCCTACACAGATAGGCTAAAAGCCCTGTTCCTCTACTCAGTTTCATACAGACTCCTCATATGTGACCTCTGTCTGTCATACAAAGCAATCTCAGATCCCACCTTGATGGGACTAATGCATATCTGCATATCAAGCTCCACTTGAGTAACCCACACGCATGACCTCAACCTGGTCTGTGACATCAACAGGACTTGTTGGCAGGACAGACTTGTGTCCCAGAGACTCCCCCATCTGTGGAATAGACTCCCTCTCCACGTCAGGCAGAGTACCTCATTATCCCTTTTCAAGCGCAACCTGGATAACAGGATGAGAAACAGAAAATGCGTCCCTGGGATTTCACCTGTTTCCCTGCTGGACAGGGGCTTTGGGTGCTGACTTGTCTAAATATGGGCTAAACAATTGGCTAGGCTAATAAAGACCTCAGGGCCAATAGCCTAGTAACTTCCTATGATTAGTCTTTGCCTCATTCTCTTGCTTATACTTCTCCCATTCTTATGCTTACTATTAATAATTGATAAGTCCTGATATCCTGAAAAATATCCTGAAAAAACCCTCATTATCCAACCTACTTACTGTCTACACTGCAAACCAGTACCTAAGATCTAGTGAAAAATCTCTCCTCTCCATCACCAAGGCTAACAATAATGCAGGGAAAGCACTCTACTCCCACACCGTTGCCAGAAATTGGAACTCTCTTCCCCTATCCATGTCCACTGCCCCCTCCACATCCATATTCAAAAACTCTCTCAAATTGCATCTTCTTAGTACCTGGTTATGCCCTTGTATCACATAACCCTGCCCACACTGCTATTAACTCCCCAAACTCCTCTCTGATCACATGCTAGATCTCTGATCCCCTGTAGGCTTGGTCATCTGAAAGGGTACTTTTAGCTGTAGAATCTTACTTGATATGTTTTCTTCTCTTACCAATGTATAACTGACATTGTCTTTTTACTTATGTTCTATATCTTCTTTTACCTGGAGTGTTTTATTAATTTCTTGTTGTTATATTACTATGCTCAGCATACGTGATAAAACCTGTTTTGTGTATTATACTGGATGTACTGTAACTGACATTGTCTTTTATCTGTTCTCTATCTTCTTTTACCTGGAGTGTTTTATTAATTTCTTGTTATATTACTATGCTCAACATACATGATGTAACCTGTTTTGTGTATTATGCTGGATGTACTGTATTTGTATAACTTGATGCCGGCGCTTTTCTCCCCGGGCCTCTGCTGAAAATGAACCTGATCCAGTCGGAATTTCCTGGTTAACAAATGTAAAATAAAATAAATAAATAAATAAAGTCACATTGTTATGGAAGTCAGCCGCAAAAAAAATAGAAAGCTATGGAAAGTAGATGATGTCAAATGAAGCACACAAAGAGGTGCTATAGGTGTGAATGTGATAACTGAGCTAATTCAGGATAATTTGAGTAGTGGACAACACACAGGAAGAAGTTGAGAATGTTTGCAGTGAAGTAAATACACCTCTAACTTCAGCCAAATCACTGAAGACATTTCATGCATAATTAGCTCTTCTTTCTGTTCTGAGTTCTTAAGCATGTCGCAGAATCAACAGTCCTCTTTAGTCTGGAAGGTCACCTTAGGGCAGTCAGCCATGCCTTTTGCCCTTTCCCTGCATTTTGACATAGTCGGATGAGATTCACACATTTAATTTTGCAAATAAATTAGTAATTGGATAAATGTCAGCTCATCTCTAGATCATCTCTGATAGCAGCTTCAGTTCTTGATTTTTGACAGTCACTGGTAGTTACATCACCACCCATAACACTTCTAAGTGTTACTATCGCAGTTCCTCTTTACATACTTTAATGTACGCTCTACAAAAGGTGTCTGCAATGTGCATAAGTTCCCCTTCCTTGTACTATCGTATCATATTTATAAAATGTCAGTACTATTCTTTGCATCTGTGAAATTGCCTTGCATTTGATTTTCTTAAATATAGTTTGGAGTGGTATGTGATCAGACTCCACAATACCATGCTTCCCACACACAAAGGCTCTTAAGCAGTTATTAGACAAGTAGTCCAGTAGGCAATTAAAGGAGCCTAACCCATGTTCTCAATTAACACAAAGTACTGCCTGGTTCTGTAAATGAAGGCTGAGAGAATCAAACCCTGTACCACAGGAAACATTTTATTCATCCTATTAACTTACTCCAGTGTGCTAACTACCACACACTGGTGTGGGATGTTCAACAACCAAGCACTGTGCCAAGCATTTCTTTTTCTATTTGAGCATATGTTTATGTGCCTGCTAAAGTTCTTAATGCACAAGCAATTGGTCTGCATTCCTGAAATGAAGTAGGACTTGATAACAGGTACTAGTTTATAAAGCTAAAAACAGAGGTAATCCAGAAAGATCGAGTCAGGTCTGGAAAGATTGAGTCAGGTCTGGTATTCCACTTGTGACCCAGAAGGTAACAGAACTAACATGAAACAGACTACATGTCGCCTACTTAGAGGCAAGCTCTGCTTGACTTACAAAGCCATGTCTGACTCAGCTACATCTAAAGAAATCCCAATCCCTCTACACCACACGCTCCAGGGAACTCAACCTTATTACCACAATTAACAGAACATGCTGGAGGGACAGGTTCATAACCCAGAGACTGCCCATGCTATGGAACAGACTTTCAATACATGTCAAGAAGAGCACCTCACTGACCCTCTTCAAGAGAAATCTTGAGTGGATGGGAAACAGAAAATTCACCCCGTGGTAACTCCAGTGGCTCTACTCGACAGAGGCACTGGGAACTAAGGTCGGGTGGCACTATGCCAGGGTAATCCTATGGCTAGGCTTGTAAAGGCCCCAGGACCATTAGCCTAGGACACACCTATGAACTTAAAGGATTGGTCCAAATAAAATCACTTTAGCTAGCAGATCTAGGAGACTCCATCTCTCTGATATGTTCCCTGTAGGTGGGATAAAGATGTCTTGTTGAAATTTAAAGTAGTTTATTAAATTAAGTAAGTAGATGGATGAATGCTCTTGTTTTAATACATTACATTCAACAGGTTAGTTATTTAAAGGTAGTTACAGACAATGGTAGGAAGGTCCAGGGGAGCTGGCTGGAGGAAAATCTGGGAGACAGAAAAACAAGCAGCCACTACCAAAGCTTAGAAGTTAGTCCCTCAGTTGAAAACCCGTAAAAGACCCATAAGGGATTACCAGCTCAGCATCTTGTGGCAACTAATTTTTAGTTAAACATTTTTTATTTTTATTTTTAACAAACAAAACTTGACAATGCACCATGAAATACCACTATAGAACTATACTTAAGGAAACATTTTCACCTGAGCTTCATCAGATCCATCTAATAGAATGATTTGCATTTTGATCATTGAAAATGCCTGCTTTTATGAGGCTATCACCAGAATGTATTAGCCTGTTTTGTATCTTTTTCCAGTATGACTTATCCTTATCACTGCTTGTGTCACATGTAATATGAGAGGTTGTGCCCACTTTTATGGGGCTCCTGAAATACATTATGAAAGACTGATCTCTTTTTTGACAAAAAAGGTTTACTGTGCTTGCTTATAAGAGGCTCTTGTAGATGATGCATGTGACCAGTCCACATTTTTCTTCCTGATAAAGACAGTGCTTTTTATATGCAGGGGAGGTAGTCACTTAGAGTGACTCTAGGTGACATCCATTTTTTTGAACAATTCATGCAGCCAGAAAAATAGCTTACAGTGGAAACAATTCACTGTGTTCATTTCTACAGTGCTCGTGGATGTTCATAATTAGAAGGAAAATATAAGTAAAGTTTGATACCTCAGAACATTTTGGTTAGGCTCTGTGTGCCAATGGAATAAAAATCTGTGAAGTGGTGAACTGCAGAGTATTACAAACTTTTAATGAAAAATAAAAATCTCACATCTTCTTCGAGCAGAGGCAAACTGTGTCTATGGTGTAAAGAAAACAGCAGTGTGGAGTGTGGTCCCGGGATAACAGTATAGGCAAACTGCACCTGTGGTGTAAAGAATACAGCAATGTAGACTGGGGCCCTGGGATAAATAACAATTTTCATTGTACTGCAAATTACAGAAATTCTGTTAAATGCAGGCCAAGTGATTAGAACACCTATACCTGGTTGCTGTGGGGTATCTACAGTGAGAGGGATAATGCCCCTGGTCTTGGGGCATGGTTCTATTGTGTTTTGGTCTGGGGTCTGCAGTATCAAGCCTCTTCCTGTGTGTAGCAGTTAATGAGGGCTCCTCTATTCATATTCTTTCTCTCCTCAGCTTCCAGGTGATGAAGTCAGGGCTATGTTGTGTAAAGAATACAGCAATGTAGACTGGGGCCCTGGGATAAATAACAATTTTCATTGTACTGCAAATTACAGAAATTCTGTTAAATGCAGGCCAAGTGATTAGAACACCTATACCGGTTGCTTTGGGGTATCTACAGTGAGAGGGATAATGCCCCTGGTCTTGGGGCATGGTTCTATTGTGTTTTGGTCTGGGGTCTGCAGTATCAAGCCTCTTCCTGGGTGTAGCAGTTAATGAGGGCTCCTCTATTCATATTCTTTCTCTCCTCAGCTTCCAGGTGATGAAGTCAGGGCTCTTCTGTTCAGATTCTTCACATCTTCACGTTCCAGGTGATGAGGTCAGTACAAAAGAGGGTTAGATGGCTCTGTACTTGCCTAGATAAAGGACTGAAAACTGGGAGGGATCATGTGGACCAATATCCAGCCCTTTATCAAGCTCTATTGTTGAATTAATTTCTAACTGCCAAAGTGTAAACTATTTTATGAGGCGGTCATGGTAGCACATTTAATTTATGTAGGTGTTTTCCAGTAATGAAAAAAGTTTGGGCAGTATTCATAGTCGGGGCTTCGCACTTTCATAGACATGATCCACAAATAGTGGCATTATGTGGTTATGCAAATTCCAGACTTTCAGAATGACTGAGCAAAGAAATAGCCCTAAACTTATGCCAGTAGACAGCAGGTTTCTTGCAGAATATGGAGATGTGAAGGGAGATCGGCTGGTGATTATGCATACCTGGACATTTTTACTGAATTTGTCATTTCGGTAAATGTTTCATTTTGATGCTTCTGCATACCTGGACATATTAATGAAGGGGTTTGCTTAGACAAATGTTTCATTTCAGTGCCTCTGCATACTTAGACATATTACAGAAGGGATCACTTCGGGAAAATGTTTCATTTTTGTGCTTGTATATAACTGGACAGATTACTGAAGGGGTTGCGTGGGGAAAATATTTAATTTGGTGCTTGTGCAAACCTGGACATATTACTGAAGGGCCGCTTTGGTGAATGTTTCACTTTATTGCTTGTGCATACTAGGAAATGTAACTGAAGAGGTCGCTTGGGTGAATGCTTCATTTTAGTGTTTGTGCATACTAGGAAATGTTACTGGGGAGGTTGCTTGGTTGAATGTTTCATTTTAGAGTGTTCCATGACCAGTATGTTAGGTTTTGTGGTATTTCACTTTATGGGTTTTTTAAGACACTGGTGTGTATATTATTATGTGTTGTGGTTATTTTTTCTTTGTTGTGTGTGTATATATGTGGGTTTTGATCGTGGTATTTTTGGAGGCCTCTGAGGTTTTGGTAAGTTACTAGTGAATACTTCCACATATGTTGGTTGTGTATCAAATCCTTATTTAGTGTGAGAAGTGGTGTGTGTGTCCTGACAACCTCTTTGACATTTGATATGTGAGAGTCTCGCCTCCATTTTCACAGTATAACTACATCTCTCATGTATAGTATTTGTTTTTTTCAAGATTAAGTGGTTGTCAGCATACATAAGACAATTGCTATATTACCTCAAGATGCCCATTTCAATCAGGCTGGCTACAGAGATGGCAGGAAACTGCCAATCTATAATATCAGGGTCTTACTGATGGTTTCATCATGAAAAGGAATGGGTTAATTAGACTGGACTGTACTAGTAGCAAAAAAACTAAGAGTGGGAGCTATACTTTGTGGATGAAAGGCAACACTCAGGATAACCACAAAAACTCCCTAATTCAAACAATCCCGTGTGGCATCAAACAAAAGGACAATGGCACCAGATGAAAATGAAAATAAAAACTGTTTATTGTAAATGCAAGTTGAGTGCTTTCATTCCTTATCATAGGAACTTCATCAGAACAAATAATCAGAAACACATTTTCACACATATTATAAATGAGTAAAAAATATAACAATTAACTTCCCTTGTTAATATCAACCAATAGGTAATCAAATATTTATTTTATTTTATTTATTTTATTTTACACATTTGTTGACCAGGATAGTCCAACTGGACACATCTCCATTTTCAGCGAGGCCTGGGGAGAAAATCTCCAAGGTAGAACATACAGTAAAAATCACAAAATGATTACAAGTTACACACAGTTTACAGGCTTCAGTTGAGCAAGCAGGTAATATAATCATACATTTTTAAAACAGTGTTGAGAAATTGACTAGGCAATATAACATGATTACAGATTATACAGGAGGATCTACTTGGGTTTTGAACATGGACATAGCCAGTGAGTTTTAAAGTATAGCTTGAGGCTTTTTTTGAACTGAGTAAGAGAGGGTTCAAGAGTAAGATCAGCAGGAAGAGAGTTCCAAGTTTTGCCAACAGAGATAGCAAACAGATAGTCCCCAGCAGAGTTGTTGATTTTTGGTGTTTGAACCAGTAGTTTATTAGAAGAGCAAAGTGACCTCAGGTTGCTATAAGGGTTGATGATATTTTTAAGTGCAGTCATATATCGGGGTGGTTGAGGACTTTATGGGCTATTATAAACTGGTTGTACTGAAGTAGGCTAGGCCATTCTAGCCACCCCAGAAGATTTAGGTTGTGACAGTGGTGGGTCCTATAGGCCATGCCTATTGCAAATCTAGCAATATGGTTATAACAGCTGGAGAGTTTGCTAAGAGTAGATTTGTTCAAATTAGTGAGTAGAGGGGAGGCATAGAGAAGAGTGGAGAGTAGATGGGAATGAGCAATAGCAGTCCTAGCAAAGGGAGTAAGGAAAGGTTTGATCTTATAGAGGGAGACAAGTTTTTTGTTAATGGCTTTAATAGTTTGATTGACATGGATATCAAATTTGAGAGTGTTGTCTATTGTGATGCCTAGGAGTTTGGTTTGTGCATCTGGGGAGATAATGGTGCCATTATTAGATTTTATGGTAAAGAGTAGTGAGGAAGACTTACAAGTGAGGGAGAAAAGAAGCAACTTTATTTTGTTAGGGTTTAATGTCAGCTGATGGTTAGAAAGCCAGTTTCCAACTATGTTGAAAGTATTCTGGGTTAATGTCATTAGATCTGTCGGGGAGGTGGCTGAACAAATTAAGGTGAAGTCATCCGCATATTGCATACAGGTAGCATTTGAGATTACAGTGGGAAGGTCATTTATAAAGATAGAGAAAAGAAGGGGTCCTAGTATGGAGTCCTGGGGGACACCTAGGGTGATGGATGGATGGGTTGATAGTTTGTCCTGCCATAGGATGGCTCATTGTCTACCACACAGGTAAGATTGGAACCACTGAAGTGCATGGCTATTTAGTGAGAATGCCTTAAGGGTGTGCATGAGTATTTGGTGGTTGACCATATAGAAGGCCTTGGGGAGATCTAAAAAGAAGGCTAAGGAAAGTTTTCTATTATTTCAGTCATGGTTTATGGTGTTAGAGAAGGATAGGATGGCTGAGGTGGTACTGTGGTGTGCCCTAAAACCATGCTGAGCATTAGCTAACAGCTTATTCTGGGTAAGATAATGCATAGGTCGTTTATGGACACACTTCTCAATAATTTTAGCCAATGGTGAAATAATAGCTATGGGTCTAATGTTTGATAGTTTGAAGGAGTTGCCTCCTTTATAGAGTGGTATTACATGAGATATTTTCCAAATGGAGGGGATGGTGGCTTCAGATAAGATTCTGTTGATTATGATGGGGATGGGGTATGCTATGGCATCAGCTGTTTTTTGCAGATACTCTGGTGGGAGGAGATCAGCTGCTAGACTAGTTGGTTTTAATTTCTTAATTAGAGATTTGATAAGTGATGTAGAAACAGGCTGAAAGCTAAAGGAGAGTGGGGTATTAGCTAAAGGAGAGTGTGGTATTAGCTAAAGGAGAGTGTGGTATTAGCTAAAGGAGAGTGGGGTATTAGCTAAAGGAGAGTGGGGTATTAGCTAAAGGAGAGTGGGGTATTGGCTGTGGCAGAATTTGGGTTGGAGCAGCTGGGTGCCAGTTGGGTGGCTAGGGATTGGATAGTCTCTGTGAAGAAACTATTGAAGGTATTTGGAATATCCTCTGGGGATTTATGGTTAGAAGCTGACAGGGTAGGAGTGGAGGATTGTCCTGGGTGAAGAAGTTTGTTTATTCCTGCCCAGAACTTTTGAGGTCTGTTGTGATGTTTTTGTTGAAGATTGTAGAAGAAGTTTTTACAATATGTTCATGAATATTAAATAACCTTAAAATAACCTTAGGACTCTTACAGGAACAGGCAGTACAAAATACATGTTAAACTTCTAATTGCTTCAGCTTCAGTACTGCAGTGACTGGGCATGCATCATTTAAACCACGGGTAGCATTTAATAAGAGTTGTCACTTCAATTTATTCTTATCTAAATGTTCATCAACAATATAACCCTTTGGATCCTTCATCATCTGTTTAATGATGGTAAATTTGAAAGAATGCATAAGAAGTTCTGCAATATGTCTGTATAAGGCATTAGTGTTCTTGCATTTTTCAGTGTTTAACAGATGTTCATAAATCCTCTCTTTTAATTTCCTAGAGGTTTTGCCTACATAGATGGGCAGGTATTGCAGCAGGTAATGTAGACAACTTGTTCTGACTCACAAAAGAACTACCCATTAATGTTGTATGTACCACCTGTTACCATAACTTGGTCTCCTACCAAATTATTAGGACACTGAGAACACCAACCACATTTGGCCATATCTTTTTTTTCTTTTTGGGGATAGTAGCATTGCATTCTAATGCTTTTTTAAAATATGTATCTTTCTTGTACAAGATATGGGGTCTTTCCCTATCTTTTAATTAGTTATTGATCAAATAAAAAAAAATACCCTATTCTTTTTAAGACAATTAAATATGGCCTGACTATCTAAGTTGTATGTGGTAATGAATAACTTGTGTTGATAAGTGTCTCAGGTTCTCAAAATATCGCTAGTCATGCCATCCACTTACCCTTTGTCTATCTGAATGATAGCAGGCGTATTGTTAACATCCAAAATGGGTTTATAAAAACCTGCCTATCTTTTTGTTATGACTTCTTTCTTAATGTTTTCTAGAAATGTTTTAAAACAGTCTCTCTTGATAAACATATCCAAAATATTATCACATTATTTAAGCAAAACCTGAGTGTCCGTAACCAACCTAGCCCTTCTCACAATTTGACCCTTAACCACAGCCTTTTTCTGATGTGAGAGATGCCATGCTGTAAAATGAAGATATATATTAGAGAAAGTGGACTCATGATAAGTATTAGCAAAGAAAGCCTTATACTATAAATTCTTAGCAACTTCCACATCTAGGAAAGACAAATTTTCCTTATTGTAGGACCATGAAAATTTCAAAAATGGTACTTAACTATTAATATAGTTAAAAAGTTCCACCAATTTCTTTTCTGAGTCTATCCAAAAAATAAAATGTCATCCAGATATCATGTATAAAAGGCCCAACATGATAAAAACACACTAAGTATATATACCCTTTCCTATTGGACCATAATAATGTTCACAAAACTGGGGGGGGGGCAACCCCAATAGCCACCCCAGTGACTTGTCTAAAGTGACAACCTTCAACATATAAAAAACTATTCATAAGCACCAGCTCCATTAATTTAGTGATGGTGTTGAAGTCATCAGGATTTAACTGTCGAAGGTCCACCAATGAATGTTGATGTGGAAGGTCCACCACCTTCCTTGAACCAGGTTAACCTTACTGGATGGGATATAACAGAGTAAAGATTTTTGATGTCTATCATAAGAAAAAATACAATTCTCAATTAAACTTACTGTATTCATTTTTCCTAAGAATTGCCATGAATCCTTACAAAGTTGTGGGACAGTTTCAACAGACTCCTTGACAAGAACATGAACGCATTTAGCAAAATAATGTGTTTTTGATCTTTTTGCGACATTATGGGTCTAAGTGGAGGGATTAGAAATGCTTTTATACATCTTAGGGATGCCAAAAATGCCAGAAATAACTGGTTTGTCATTTAACAACAATTCGTAATCCCTCTGATTGAGCTGCCCCTGCATAAACATATCAAATAATGTGGCATTAATTTTAGCATATGCAATTAAAATTTAATTCCTAGATACCTCAATATATTTATTTATTTTACATTTGTTGACCAGGATAGTCCTACTGGATACATGTCCATTTTCAGCGGAGGCCTGGGGAGAAAAGCACCAAGATAATAATACACATTGAACATTTAGTAAATGCTAGTTTCAAGCAGATTACAGTCATAAGTAATACCAGCATTTAGTACATATAGTACTTATAATAAAACACTTTACAAAATATAACATTATTTTCAAAGTTAAACATACATAACATTGCATTCAGGTTTAAGACACACTGAGCAGCAGTTATACAACTGACCCTTCCTGAAATGGAGTGGTAAATATAAATATCAGACAAAGCAGTGTCATCATTCTATTACTATAATCTTCAATACTCATAAACACCAACCCACTACTTTGTGTAGTCCAAGGTTAACCAACAGAGTGATGCTGCTCAGCTCGCAGTTTAGTTCCTCCTAGAGATGCAGGAGGCTGGGTATGGTTTCAGTGAAGGTTATTCCAGTGAAATGTTATCTTCAATGTGTTTAAGTCTACACAGGGCACTGCACAGCTTAGCACAAATGTGAGGCTTATATGCAGGCAAATAGGAGCAAGTTTTAAACTAACTACCAATCAGGAAAGCACACAATAATCTTTCCACCATCAAGCCCAACTCATATAGGTTTAGATTAACACATTTCCACCACAAGGCAGCAGAAAAATACTTCTTAATGTAAAATGGCTGGTTTAGAGCTCAGTTGCACGAAGACCACACAATCTAGATATAACAGCCCTGGAACTATCTGATGCAATGCAATAAGTACTTCAAGCAGTAGAGCAGTACAGTTCAATTCCAATAGGAAGGGAGGCAGCCTAGGCTAACTGCAATAACAGCATTAAGAAGCTTTTGAGCTCCACTTAGCAAATGGCCATATGTTTTTTGTCAGGATGCACATTGACAGAAGTGTCAATATATACCTACCAGCTGAGTAATCACAGTGCTCACAAGGTTGCCAAGAGGTAATGGTGATAGAGACAAACTCCCAGGCAGCAATATTATTTTCATCTACTATTCTCAGTCTCTTTTCTGGATGTGAGTCAGTCTGAGTACAGATGAAGCTAAGGTGGATCCAATAAACAGAGTGAATGAAGAGAGGAACTGCTGACAGCTGATGGTCAGCTGCATGCAGAGGAAAAATATGTCAGAATAAAAATGTTGAGTAAAAAAATATTCATTAGAAAACACAGTGCACACATGCACACACACTCATGCATGCAAACAATCACTCACACACACACACACACACACACACACACACACACACACACACACACACACACACACACACACACACTCTCTCACAGTCCCCTGAGATCTTCTAATGACAGCAAAAAAACATACCAAGGTATTTTTTAGTCTAACCTACTACTACTACTACTACTACTACTGATCTATTTCAGCCCTCAAACCAGAAACAACTAGGGTCTGACTCATTCCCAGATAAATGTTGATTACACTGCAATTATTTTTGCCAATTAATCTTTCAACATGCCATCTCATAAATTTGTAATTAATTGCTTAGATATTGTGACTTTCTTAGTAAGGCTACTGATTCTGAAAATCTATATCTATATCTATAATTATATCTATATCTATATTATATGTGTATCTATATTTAGCTAATAAGCTATTGTAATATTTTAGGGATATAATTAACATACAAATAGGTATTTCAGGCATTCAGACTTTTTATAACCTGTAAGATCAAGGTTGAAATCATCATACCTCTCAACCTTTACTGAAAGAAATCTGAGCAAAGCCTAAAATGATGGGGTGACAAAGGCCCAAAAATATGGACAGATTTTAATAATCAATCTTAAAAGCTTAGAAAGTTGCTAGAATACCAGAATTTGTGTTAGCATGCATGTTCTGAATAGTATGAGGTCACAAACTCAAATGTTTGTCATTATTTAATGACTTCAATCCTCAGTGATTTAACAGAAGACCATAAGTTTTATGAAGGACGTTCCAAAATATAAGGCAAAAATCTAGACATTCTGAGAAAACCTGGACAATTGAGAGCTATTGTGCATCTCATAGAAAACAAAACAGTCAAGTCTTGCATATATTCACAGCTTGCCTCTCACTAGTTTATTCTGTCCATCTGACAGACTCAGCATCTCTTTCTGTCTCTCCAAGACTCTACTTCTCTCCTCTGCCAAACAGTCACTTATCTTTTCGTTCGCTTCAACATTGGCTGCTTTAATTTTATCTGATCTTTTTATAAGAATATGAGTGAGGCCTCCCGCTCTGCAGACATTTGCTTGGTATGCTCCTTAAACATGGCAGCAACATGCAGCTCAACATGCACATTTGAAAAAAGGTGGCATAATCCAATATAATACAAAAACAAACAAATGCACACACACACACACACACACGCACGCACGCACGCACGCACGCACGCACACACACATGCATATATATAATTTGTAATGAGAAAGCTAAATTTGGAACTGAGAAAGTCAAACCTGAAAAACTACACTGATTTACTTTCAAAGAGCTAAAGGTTTAACAGCTGAAGAGCATGTGTGAGACATCCTCAGCACAGAGGTTAAGTAGGTGGACTGGAATGGAAAAGGATGGAGTCCCATGTTGTGAAGAAAAAGATTTTAAACAGGTAAAGAGTTCCTGGATGTAGCTTACTCTCTATGATAAGACTTCTTTAGTGGGGAGAAACCTTCCCTGCAGACCATGCAGAATAAATGTGAATGTGAGTTCACTATGGAAAGGAATCACTAACCAGGTAACAGTGTAGTTGTCTTTGCAATATTGTGGAAGCTATGAAACTCTGTTTGCCCAATGAAATTTGGAAAATAGGAACTGGTGTGTGTTTACTTTAGTGAATTCAAAAAAAAAAAAAAACATGAAACTTTGATTTATCCAAAATGACAATGTATGACAATGTGTTCTCAACTTGGGAGATGGAAAATAATTATCTATAAAAAAAGTGTTCTAAAACTTTCAGATATCAAGACCATTTAGACATCTGTTTTCACCTGAAAAGGCACTGAATGCAACTTTTATGTGCACAAAGAAACTTATTTTGTGTTTTTAGAGGTGTTTAAGTTTCATTTCTTGTGTTGGTTGAAGTAAACCATTATATGAGCCTTTCAATAAACTTGATTTTTTTCTTTATTTCAAAAATTTTACATCTTCAGGTGGCTGAGGTAGAATTGCTCAAGTATTACATACCATCATCAGAATACACTGAGCAACAGAAAATGTACAGCTGTAAAGGATGAAGTTAACCATACAGCATGTGTTTGAATGATCACTGCTGCAGCAGCCATAGCTATATGGGTTATATCCTGCCAAAGATATAACAGCCATCTAGGTTCCAAAGTTTCAAGGTACCTTCCACATGCCCAGACTTTAAATCATCTCAAGCTGAGCTGAATAAAAGATAAGTCTGGATGCAAAGCTCTTAATGAGATTTCCTGCTAGCAGGAAAAGGAGGCTGTTCCCTGAATGACAAGGCTAGGAATAACAAAAAATAAATGTCTGCACCATAGCATAAAAAACAAAACAAAACAAAAAAAAAAACATGATAGAAGATGGAGTGAACAGCTACTGCAGCAGTGATTATTCAAACATATACTGTTATGGTAAGTTCATTTTATATCTGTAATCTGTTCTTCATATTCACCACTGCTGCAGTAGCCTTAGTTATATGGATAGATTACCATAGCAAACTATATTTAAGAGGCACAAGGAGAAGGGTCCAGTAACCCCTGAAGAATGGTCCTAGCAAAGCATGAGCCAAACCTAGAGAAGAAGTCCAAATTATAGTGCTTAGTGAAAGTATGTACAGAGGACAAAGTAGCAGTTTCTAGAATACGTCTAGAATCCAACCCTTTCCAAAAAGTCAAAGAAGAAGCCAGGGTCCTTATAAAGTGGGTCTTGACCCTGCCTGGAATAAACTTGTCACGGTGAGTATTGTGATGACAAGAGGTACTGCCAGCCATTCCAGGAGAAGTAGGGCAGAGGATGTATAACATATGCCAGCACAGCTAGCTGGAATTTTGTAAATAATTATATGTCATTTGTATATCAAACTGATTTGTATAGATGCTTGTGCTAAAAATGTATCAACAATGTGCCCTGCTGGAAAGAAAAGAAATGTACATGTATTATTGTAACTGAATTAAATGTATATGTTTTGAAAGAGGATAATGGAAAAGAACAGGTTAATCTTAAACTTCAAAATAATAGTAAGAAAATTAAACTACTGCGCCTAAGCCATTAAGATGTTATCTCAGAGTTTTGAATGTAGCCAGAGACACACTGTCTGTAAAATGTATGGCTTAGTAGTTCTGTAGGAGAATATAAGTGTTAAAATGGTTTTATGACTTCTAACAGCTGCAGCAGATCAGAGCAAAGCTCTGTGAGCATGGTAACACATAGGTGCTAAATCCTGACAGCTTCTAGTGATGGGGGATAGTGCAGGAAACAGAGTCAGATGACCACATATGTGATGTCATTCTATAAGCCAGAAATGACATTTAGATATTAGTAGGAGATTGTTCTCACTAGTCTGTTGTCTGTCTTATATCTGACAACAAGGACCACTCACCCATCATCTTGCCTATTCAGTAAGTAGGAACAGTAGTTCTCTAGATCAGTCATGAAAATAAAGTGATAGTAGTTAAGTATTGTTTTTCTGCAACTGAGTGACTCTTCCCAGCTGTATTTTCAATATTTCCTGTGAGTGAAACTCTGATGTTTACTGGAAATAGATATATAGTATTTTCTACTTCTTCTTTTATTATTTATTATTAAATATGTTCAACATTTTAATTGTGACTGGTCCTTTTTAGAAAATATTTAAGATTTGAGAGTATCTGCATATATTTATTTGTTGATAACTGTGGCCACTCTTAAAGTCTGGCTGTTTAGTCAAAATTACCATTTGTAATAATATTACTTTCACTCAGTACAATTGGATACCATTTTAAGAACCTTATAGTAACTGACTGGTGGCAGTGAATCTACCTTATAGTCTGGGCAAAGTTGGTAGAGTCGGTAATCTGTGCCAGCCTTTCCCAGGTGTGTGTGTGTGTGTGTGTGTGTGTGTGTGTGTAGATCTGCACTCATCCTGCTCAGTTTGCCTGCCTTTCAACTTTGTTCTGATGGAATGCAGGATGCCGGTAGTGTGAAATCGTGCTGTAAAGCTATACCCCAAGCTAACATGGCTATTCTGCAAAGGGGGTATGACCTGGTTCCCCCATGCTTGTTGATGTACTGCATCACTCTGGTGTCATCTGTACCCACTTGAAGAGGTTCCAGGAAACAAAGATGGTTCAGAGAATTGAGTGCCTTGATCAGGGCAAGGATCTCCTTGTTATTTATGCACTCTCCTTAAATTACTCCCCAAACAAAGTCTGAAACATCTGTGATGACTGATTGCTTTAGAGACGGGAGAGAGAAGGGCAGACCTTGATTTAATGATATCTGTTGTCTCCAACAAGTGATTTATCTTCTGACAAAGCTCAGTACTGGGATCTGAAAAGATAAACACGACTGACGCTGGAACCAAATAGATCTCAGATGCTACTGTATCTTTCTTATGTGGAATATTACCAGGGTCATCATGGGAACTATAGATGCAATGAGATCCAAAATCCTGAGATATTCTTTCAAATGACTGAAATCTGGGTAGAAAAACTTAGAAATAGATCTAAATAAACACATATTTTTTTCCTGTGGAAGAAAAACTGAAATGAGGTGTTTAATTGACATCTCAGGAGCACAATCCTGTGTGAGGGAGTCAAGAAAGACTTTTGAATGTTTTCTTGTAGTCATAGCTTTTGCAAGAGATCTCTCACTCAAGAGAGAGACTCCTGACAATTTCAAAAAATACTCTGCAAAGATAAGCAGATTGTCTAAATATGGAAAATGTGGACACCCTGTAACCTTCCCAGGAGGGAATGAGCTACAACTGGAGCTAGATACTCTGAGCACTCTTGGTGCAGTGCACAGTCCAAAAGAAAAGGCCTGAAAATGGGATCCAGAGCCACAAAATCTTAAGAAACTTCTGAAGTCTGGATGAATAGGAATGTGATGATAAACATATTTTAAGTATATTGTTACCAGGAAACTTGAAAGAGGAAGCAGAGGCAACAAGTTGTAATGTGACATCATTTTGAATTTGGACACTATCACAAATAAGTCTAGGATAGAAAGATCCACAAGTGGTGTCCAAGCATTTTCTTTCTTTGTTACTAGGGACATCCTTGAATAAACCCCCTTACCCTCCTGGAAAGGAGAAATTGGTTCTATCTCTCCTTAAGACAGCATGTGATGAAGAACAGGAGGAATCAAAACAGTCTGATCTGCAGGATGAGGACTGACCCCTGTAAAGGAGGAATTTCCTCCCACTGCCATCTGTAACCCTGATGAATGACTTTCAGAACACATTTGTCTGAAACAATCTGTTGCCAAAAGAGAAAAATAGGAGATTCAGATTTTCTGGAAGAGAAAGAGGACCAAGGTGGGAGGGGGGTCAAAATGTCTCTTGAATAGTAATTCAGACTTGTCAGATAGTTCTTGTTTTTGGCTGGTTTGAGACTTCTTTTTGGAACCTCCTTATAGGTTTATAGGTTCATAGGTGTGTACTAGGCTAATGGCCCTGGAGCCTTTACAATCCTAGCCCATAGAAGTGCCCTGGCATTGTGATACCAGGCATCAGTTCCCAGTGCCTCTATCAAGTAGAGCCACTGGGGTGATTCCTGGGGTGAACTTTCAATTTCCCATCCATTCATCAAGATTTCTCTTGAAGAGGACCAATCGGGTGCTCTGCATGACATGTATGGGAAGTCTATTCCAGAGCATGGGAAGTCTCTGGGTTATCAACCTGTCCCTCCAGCTTGTTCTGTTCATTGTGGAAATAACATTGAGGTCTCTTGTGTGTGTGATGCGGAGGGTTGGGATTTTTTTAGATGTAGCATTTCTAACAGAGCTGGGTCAGACATGGCTTTGTAAGTCAAGCAAAGATCGCCTCTTAGTAGACAATATGAAACAGAGAATAGCTGGAGTTTTTTGAGATTGTCCATGTAGGACATGCATTTAAGGCCTAGGATCCTCTTTGTGAGGTACTTTTGTGTCCTCTCCAGCTGTTGCATGTGTCTAGTGAGATACATGCCAAAAGGGGTATTATATGATTGCTCTAATGAGGGAAGAGTAGAGAGAAATGATGACCTCTTTCTTCCTGGATGCAAAAACCTTTGGTATTGAGATGTGCCATATTGAAGGACTTTCTGACCACAGTGGCAATGTGGTGGTCGAAGGAGAGGTTGCTGTCAAGCTGTCTCCCCAGCTCTCTTATAACTGCTTCAGTGTTCAATGGGCTCCCATCAATGTGTTAATTAGTGGGAATTGAGTTTTTCCCAAAGGGGATGATAATGCATTTTTTTGGCATTAAGCTTAAGGCCATGGTTTTGACACCAGTCATTGGTCACAGAGAGGCCTTTCTGTAGGATGTCTGCATCACTTGAGGAGTTAATAATGGCTCCCAGTTTGTAGTCATCTGTGAACGTGGTCAGCCAGAATCCCTCCATGTTAGCCTGGATTTCTGAGAAGTAGATGCCAAACAGGAGAGGACCCAGGACCGATTCATGTGGGACTCCACTCGTGGCTGGTCAGTAGGCTAACTTGGAATCCACAACTTTCACATTGTGGGTTCTATCTGTGAGCCAATTTGCAACCCACCTAATGATGTAGGGGTTGATGCCTAATTTGGTGAGTTTATCAATAATTCCTGAGTGAGGAATGGCCTTGGCCAGATCGAGGTAGGCTGTAAGAACTGCCTTCCCCTCATCAACAGCTCTGGTGACTGACTCAAAGAAGTCAATCAGATTGAGCAGACATGATCTACCTTTCACAAAACCAAATTACGTGGATTCTAGAGTTTGGAGTTTCCCTATATCCTTGTTAATTAGGTCCATGATAATGCACTCCATAGCCTTACATATCAGACTTGTCAAGCTCATGGGGAGAAAATTTCCAGGTTCTGTAGTTGCACCTCCTTTATGGAGAGGGATGACTGTAGCAATGTGCCATTCAGAAGGGACAAAGCCTGAGGTGAGGTTGTGAGTGAACAGGGCACACAGATATGGTGCCAGTTCATTTTGTAATTCATGTTGAACAATGCCAGGGATATTGTCAGGACCCATGGAAGCTGTATTCTTGGCCTTGGACAATGCAGATTTAACCTCTGCTGCAGTAATGCCGGATACCTTGCATTCTTCAAGTATTGAGATTGGTCCTTTAGGGGGGAGAGAGGGATAAAGTTGGCACTGAATCTGTTGGCCAGTATGTTGACAATGTCTGTTGGCTCAGTATAGGAGGTACCATTGTGCAGTAACTTAGAGCAAATCTGGGCATTGACGTGGAGATTCTTGATATAACTATAGAAGGCTTTGTGGCTGTTTTTAGTGTCTGCCACAATTCTGCCTTCATAGCTGGCTTTGGAGGTTTTTATGAGGGATACCAACTTTTTGTTGAGGCTAAAAAGGGAATTTTTCCAGTCTTGGGACTTCACCTTTTTCTGTAACAGTTTCTTCCTTCTGTTGTAGAGTTTATTAATGGCAGGGGAGCCACCAGACTGGCTTCCTTTTTTTGGAGGAGGGTATCTCGGTTCTGTTGGGTATGGCTAGTTCCATGCATTTATGTACATGTTCATACAGTGCATTGGTGTATGCTTTGGCAGTCATGCATCTATTTTCCATTGGCATGAGTGCCATGAAGTTAGCCACCTCTATTTTTAGGAGTCCTAAGTCAGCTTTGGAGAAGTTTTTTTATAATGGATACCTTTGCGGGGTGTGTGGGTGAGATGTGTATTTCCATGGTGATTAGTTTGTAGTCGGATCTAACCAGGGAGGAATTGACTATTGGTGTAGAGCAATGGTTGCCCATGTTAGTAATAACCAGGTCAAAAATGCTGCTTCCTCTAGTGGGGGTAAGAATGAGCTGGTCCAGGGCAATGGAATTGATGAATTCCAGGAAGCGTTAGGCCAGTGCATTGGTGCATGAGTAGTTTTCCCAGTTGATGGAGGGATCCAAACACTAGATCTCTATCCAAAGGAGAGTTTAAAATCTAAGTTTAACATCATCTGGAAGGTTCTGAGAATGCAGCCAAGTAAACCTCCTTAAAACCATATCAGTGGGCATAGCCTGGGAAGTATTATCAACAGAGACATACACACACTACGTACAATAAGTAGTGATCTGTGCAAAAGAAGGAGCTGAGTTATTTGTTCATAAGAAGAAACTGTACATAAAACATTTGTCATACATTCACAATATGTCAGAATAAACTTTAACATATAGGCCTGACAATTTAAGATTCTGAAATTCAAATTTGCAATATCATACACTTTTCCCATACCTATCAATAATTTTTCCATCCTTATTAGAAATAATAGGATTGAAATTAACTAACTGATTAGCGCAGGGGAGTCAACTAAGGCTATAGTTGCTGTGTCAGGTTTGAAAATATTATATAAAAGTTAAAAAGACTGAGGAACTTAATACATTCCTATTTGCCTTATTAAACACAGCTGGATGACTATCAGGAAAACTGCATTCAGTAGTGTAGGTTCTGAAAAATAATGTAACAACTCATAATATTTTTAAGGGGCTGAGAAACCTTAGTGCTCTCCACTGAAAACACTGAGACATGCTAGCAATAGACCTAGAAAAAGAGAAACCCCACAGATAAATCAGAAATAGAGCTCTGCTCTGAGTCTGAATCAGAAATCTTTGGACAAAACTCTGAATCCATCCCTGCATGTTCCTGTTCAGATTCAGAATTTTGAATCTATTCAGGAAAGGCAGCATCCCTCTTTCTTTTAGTGTAAACTACTCTACAGGAAGGATTAATAGCCTAAATCAAAGCCTGAGCAAGTCCCAGTAAATTACTTCTATCCAAAGAAATGTGAAGAGGAGTAGATTTATGGGGCCAACAATGTTACTAATGGCAGCTGCTGCTTCCCCAGGGATGCACACAGCATTCTGACACAACAGGGAGACCTTCCCTGTTCCCTATCTCAGGACATATAAGAGTGGCTCTCCCTTGCCCACTGAGGAGAGGTCAACAGCCACAGAGGATGTGGCTGACACCCAGTCCATAGTGACTGTAGGTGCTACACCAGAGGTAACCTGGGTAAAAGATGAGTGGTCTGAGGTACAACGAATGGCCACAGTAGAGTCAACCACCAATGGCTGAGACAAACTGCTAGCCTGCTGTGATGGCAAAGACTGTTTGCTTAACTTTTTCTTTTTGTTGCTGGAGAAGGACTGACAATGGGAGTTAAAATCTGTTCCAGGATTAAGCCAAAAATGATGCCTGAATCCTGGGGAAAAACAAACAAAAATGCTGGTAAAATTGCCAGTCCACAAAAGTGGCTTTTTTAAGAGAAAAAACACAGTAAACACATTTTCAAACACTATGGCAGCCCACAGCTGTAAAATAAACACAATTTCTTCTCAAAAAACAGTTTATCAGTTAGATAACACCATTTTTAAACTTACAGAAATAATGAGTGCACTGTTTAAAAGTATGTTACAGTCTTGAGACAATCCATTAAAACACAATACTCCTTGATTTTAAATAACATTCCTGAAGAGGAAAGTAACAAAAAAAGTTTTTTCCCCCACAGTGAACTTATCTGCTAAAGAAAGCACAAGCTGACCATCGATCCAGAACAGCCTCAGAGAAGCATACTCTTCAGTGGCAGTAATGTTCTGGAGGGTTTCGCACCCAAACATGCTACTAATGGCAGCTGCTGCTTCCCCATTGATGGACACAGCAGAGTCAGCCCAGCTTGAGACAGCTGACAGTTTTGACATGTGGAAAGTGCCCTTAACCTTTGGAAGCTGACAGCCAAGGATATGACCCTATAGTTAAGGCTAGTGCAGCAGTGATAAATATGAAGAGCATCTGCTGTTTTCCACTGGAACTTACTACTCTGGAACTTACTACTGGTGTGGTTTTAAATTGTGGCCCAGCAGGGAATCTTCTGTTTAGTGAAATTTCTCTCTTCTTAGTATTTGTGAGACCATGAAGTTAGTTTATAAATAACTTCAGAGGCCGTGGGAGTTTGCCTCATTTGTGCATGGGGGTTGAAAAATGCTTACAGTTGGAACTTTCCGTCTTTTGAAGTCGAACATTTGTGTTCATTTTGTTTCCTCAGCATCTTGATATTTAAGGATTCATGGGGGAGGCACTGAAAATGAATCTGTGCCAGTTCTTCCTGAATTCATTTATACAATTTATTTATGTATTTATTTAATTATTTATTTATTGGCATTTAATTACTGGGGAAAGTCTGACTGGGTAGAAGCCCATTTTCAGTGGAGGTCCAGGGAGAAAAGCTTCACATTATTACAAAACATTTCAAGGATTCCAATATGAAGTGAGGGAAAACAGGATTATGGTATATTTAGAAAGAAAGTCAGGGAAGAAAATTTAAATAACAGTTAGGAAGTAAGTGAAAAAATGGAGAGTAAAGAGGTATTTGGAATGAAAATGTACTTGTTCACATTTAGGGATATAGTTTATCCTGGTTTTGAGCAAGAACAGAGCCAGATTTTACCTAGGCAGTCTTTGAGATTGGTCTTGAAAGATGAGAGGGAGGGTATAGTCCTGATGGATACAGGTAAGGAGTTCCATGCCTTAGCAAACTTGTACAAGTACAGACAATTCCCAGCACATTTTCTAGGTTTGTAGACAGACAGGAGTTTTTGGTCACTGGATTGACTGAGAACATCGTTTTACAGAATGTTTTTTAGTGCTAGACAGGCAGATGGATACTGGATAATTTTATAGGTGGTAAGAAGTTATGTATATGTTAGTTGATGTGGCAGTGCTAACCAATTTAAGCGTTTCAGTGCTATACAGTGGTGCATTCTGAAAGGGGTTATGTACTGCAAATTGAGCAATTTTGTTATAGCATTGTTCAAGTTAAAATTTTTGTGAAGCCTGGAGGTTAATGAAGATGGGAGTGCCATAAAAAAGTGGGTAGGAGATAAATAGTGGCAACTGTAGTTTTAGTTACGTCAGTGAGAAATGTTTTGTCTCTGTGACACATCCCTAGTTTTTGATGGGTTTTTCTTATGCAATTTTGTATATAAAGGTCAAATATAAGATTATCATCCACTATCACTCCTAATAGTTTGCTATAAGTGACTTTAGTGGTTGTATGATCGAGAGAGGACTTTAAATTTTGTTTTTTCTTGAGACACAGATTTGTGTAAAAAAGTAATAGTTTGCTCTTTTTTGTGTTGATCATGATTTGTGAGTTACAAAGCCATGTTTTGGTGGCTGTTAAAGCTTCCTGAGTAACATTTTGGAGGTGTACCATGTTGTCAGATGTGCAAATGAGAGTGGTATTATCTGACTACTGTATTAGGGTGGCTTGTTTTGTAGTAATAGTAGTATAGAGGGTGTTGGTGAAAATGTTAAACAGAAGGGGGCCAAGGATAGAGCCTTGTGGTACACCAGTGGTGACTGGGAGGTAAGGGAAAAGCAAAGAGTGCCATTTTACTGAATGATACCTGTCAGACAGGTAGCTTTTGAACCACAGAAGGGTGAGCTGAGAGAAACCTAGTGAAGACATTTGAAGTACAAGTTTGCTGTGATAAACTGTGTCAAAAGCTTTAGACAAGCCTAGAAATAAGGAAGTGACTAGTTTGCCATCATCTCTATCTTTATTTATATTAACTATATAGGTTAGAAGGGCATTGCTAGTACTATGGGAAGGATGGAAGCCATGTTGTGTAGAGGGTCGGAGTTCTTCCTGCAGGTGATAGTATGCAATTGTTTTTGAATACATTATTCAAGTATTTTGGTGTGGGGAGATACGATTGCTATAGCTCTAAAGTTATTGTCTGTTGAATTTTCTCCTTTGTGCAGGGGGATAATGTGTGACTCTTTCCAGAGAGAGAGAGAATGTGGGATCCCTGGGTAGACCTATTTGTAAGGACTGAGATAGGATACACAATGCTGTTGGCTGCTATTTTTAGGTACTCACTTGGGAGGTCAGCAGCTGAGGAAAAGCATGATTTAAGTTTAAGAGTAGTTTTATATAGGATGTGGGCACAGGTTTGAAGGTGAAAATGAATATAATAATATTTGGCTGTTGGGAAGGGAAGGGATTAGATGTTGAGGAATCTTCAGTTAGAGATGCGGTACTATCTATAAAATAAAAAAGTTGAACTGTATTGCAATTATGAGTGGTAAATTATCTGGAGAGGGGTTTAGACTGAATTTTTGGCCAGGATTTAAGATTTATTTAATGAATGTCCAAATTTGTTGTGTTTAGTATTATTCTGAAAATTATTATGGTATAATTTGTGTCTTCATTTATTTGCTTTTTATTCCATTTGTGAAGCATTCTGAAGTTTTCAAGATACTAAGGTGTTTTATATTTTTGCCATTTTTCCATGCTTTTTCTCTATCCTGCATTAGCATTCTACTCTTTTTGGATAGTCAAAATGCATTATTTGTTTTCAGTCTCTTCCTTCTAGGAGGTACAAGACCATTTAGGATATTTAGGAAAGTTGCATTGAATTCAATTACACAATTGTCTAAGGGGAGGATTTTAGGAAGTTCCAATTAACAGATGATAGTGTATTAATGAACATTTCTGGGTTAAACCTAGAAAGATTACATTTTATTTTATAAATATGCTGTTTAAATGGATGTGAGAGATGTCTAGTTGTATTGACTGGGTGATGATCACTGAAAGAGTCTGACATTGTACCTGTGGTGGAGTATTTGCTGGGGTCTGATACTAGCATCCAGTCCAAAAGAGAATTTGATGTCTTGCTGTAATCTGTGGGGCTATTAATTAGTTATGTAAAACCATATAAGTGTGTGCTAGATGTAGAGAAGTTAGAGTTTATGCCCAACCAATTGACATTTATATCACCTAGTGATATTATTTCTTGTGGAAATGTGTATATCCAATGTAGGATATCTTTCAGTATAGCGGTATTGTCTCCAGGAAGGATATAAAGGACAGTAATACATAGTCGTTTAGAACTGTTTATTGTGAGGAAAGCAGTAAGAAGGTCTGCTGAGCTGAATTTTGGTGTTGGTTTGCTGTAAGGAGAAATGTTAATATTGGGAAGTATTAAAGCGATATCACCACCTTTCCTCTTTATACTATCATTATGCATTATATTACAGCCAGGAGGTATAACTTTGGAGTCATTTATGCTGGGTTTAAGCCAAGTTTCAGTTATAGTGAGAACATGAGGCTTATGTTGGGAAATCCAGGCATGTAGTTCAACAGTTTTTTATGCTTCTAACATTTATTGTAGCAAAAATTAGATCACCTGGGTTGGGTATTGGCTGTTGTTGGTGTCTTCATTGTGATAGGTGGAGCCAGGATTATGGTGTATATCTCATTCAAGAAGGATTTTAGTATATTGGGGAATTAGGCATACTTGTTTTTTGGAGAGGATTCTTGCACTTAGTTTTGATTTGAGTTGAAGTGCAACTTATCAGCCTATATTTGGAATAAACATGAAGGACAATATTAAACAGGATTGGTGCAATGTGAGGAGAGTATAAACAGGAACTATGGAGAGGTGGGGGGAAGAGAGTTGGAGATATGCTGAGAGGTATTATTGAGTGAAGGTATGGTGAAAAATGGCACAGTAGGAAGAGAACAATAAAGAATATGCTGAAAAGTTGCATAATTGAGTTGAGGTGTATGTGTTTTATAGATCTCTGGTAGTGGAAAAGAAGCAATGAAGAAGGGGAAAATGAAGTTGCAGGACAGTAGGAGATTCAGTGATGGTGGATTATGATAGCTAGAAGAGGCTAGGTAAGGAGATAAGTATTTTCTATAAAAGAAGAGAAGTAGGTTGTCCTGGTATCTACTCTGGAATGTAGGGACTACAGGGTATTCAAGGCTAGAGTATAAAGATGAACAAATGAGAGTTTAACTGGGAAAAGAAAAGGATGCAATGCAGAATGGATAGGTACTATATGGGATGAAGGAATAAGAATAATAAAAGTATATATCTTATAATAATCCTAATAATAATAATTGCTATTAATTATTATTATTATTAGTAGTAGTAGTAGTAGTAGTAGTATTATGACTATCTGTAATAACTCTGCTTCCCCAACAAAATGATTCCTCTAAACCTACTTATTTTGTATCCATGGTACAACTAAAGACCACTAGTACAATACACAAACATTTATGTTTAGGCCACTCATTGA